>NC_051161.1:137467364-137574864 GCF_013339745.2 Dermacentor silvarum | reverse complement strand
GCAGGAGGTCGTAAGTACGAGTGATGCCCAGATGTCCAGCAGTAGGAGCGTCGTGAAGTTGCTGGAGCGCGGCCAGTCGAAGATGCTTTGGAACGACTAAGAGGAGCTCCGGGCCATCAGGGCGAACACTACGACGGTATAAAGTTCCATCGCGCAAGGTGAACATTTGCAGAGACGGGTCATTAGGCGAGGAGCTTAGGCGTTCCATAAGTGTTCGAAGAACAGGATCTTGGCGTTGCTCGTCGCCAATATTAAGAAAGCCGGAGAGGGACAGAATACTGATGTCCGAGTCTGCATCGGTATCGTCCGGTTGATCGACGGGATTGCGGGACAGGCAATCAGCGTCTTTATGCAGGCGCCCTGACTTATACGTAATAGAAAATGTATATTCTTGTAGACGCAATGCCCAACGTGCAAGTCGTCCAGTTGGGTCCTTCAAAGAGGAGAGCCAGCAGAGGGCGTGATGATCGGTTACGACGCAGAAGCTCCGACCGAAAAGGTACGGCCGAAATTTCGCGACCGCCCATACGAGCGCGAGGCATTCCCTCTCAGTGATGGAGTAATTTCGCTCGGGCGTGGAAAGAAGGCGGCATGGCGTAAGTGATGACACGGTCGTGGCCCTGTTGACGTTGAGCGAGGACAGCGCCGATGCCATAACCACTCGCGTCAGTTCGTACTTCAGTAGGCGCAGAAGGGTCAAAGTGTGACAGAATCGGGGAGGTTGTAAGCCGCTCGATCAGGGAAGAGAAGGCTTGCTCCTGCAGTGGTCCCCAAGAGAAAGAGGCATCTTTCTTAAGAAGGTCAGTGAGAGGGCGAGCGATGTCGGCAAATTGTTTCACAAATCGCCGGAAATAAGAGCATAAGCCCAGAAAACTACGGACATCGTTTGTTGAACAAGGTACAGGAAAATTACGCACGGCGTGGACTTTCTGTGGATCAGGTTGGATGTCCGCGGCGTTTACGAGATGGCCGAGCATGGTAATTTCACGGCGACCGAAATGGCACTTGGAGGAGTTTAGCTGAAGGCCAGCCCTGCGAAACACGGAGAGTATGGTCGTGAGGCGCCTCAGGTGGCTCTCAAAGTTCGACGAAAACACAATCACATCGTCGAGGTAACAGAGGCATGTAGACCACTTCAAGCCGCGCAGCAGAGAGTCCATCATGCGCTCGAATGTAGCTGGCGCATTGCATAATCCAAAGGCCATGACTTTAAATTGGTACAGGCCGTCCGGTGTGGCGAAGGCGGTTTTCTCGCGGTCCATCTCGTCGACGCTAATCTGCCAATAACCGGAGCGGAGGTCAATTGATGAAAAGTATTGGGATCCGTGAAGGCAGTCAAGAGCGTCGTCAATGCGAGGCAGGGGATAAACATCCTTCTTTGTTACCTTGTTGAGGTGACGGTAGTCAACGCAGAAGCGCCACGAGTTGTCTTTTTTCTTTACTAAGACAACCGGTGATGCCCACGGGCTACTGGAAGGTTCAATGATGTCCTTGTCCATCATCTTGTTGACCTCTTTCTGGATTATGGCCCTTTCTGTTGCGGAGACACGATATGGCCGCCTATGAATGGGGCTGGCGTCACCGGTGTTGATGCGATGCGTGACAACAGATGTCTGACCAAATCAAAGATATCCCGATAAGATGACAGGAGGTGACGAAGAGCTGTTCTTTGCTCGGAAGGAAGGTCAGGGGCGATCATCTTACAAACATCGTCCGCAGGCGTCGAGCACGAAGGAATTGGTGACAAAGGTGCGTTGGTACTCAGGAAGGATTCGGAGGCCAAAGAAGAAATCTCAAATTCATCCAAAGGAGTGATAAGTGCGACGGCAATGCCGTGTGGCAGCACATGCGTCGAAAATCCAAAATTGAGGATGCGCACCCGAGCGCAGTTTTCGAGGATCCGGATTAAGGTGCTAGGTAGGGCAATATTTCGTGACAAAACCACGTCAGTAAGCGGAGACACGACGTACTCGCGTAATCAGGTACGGAAGGACAGGGCGTCAGGAGGACATTGGTAGCCGCCTGTGGAGACAGCCTTGCAATCTCAGCAGAACATTAGCGGGGTGAAGCACAAGTTGTTGCGTCTGCGTCGGCAGGAAGCGGCAAATCCAGCTGTACAACACCTGCGGAGCAGTCAATTTGGGCAGAGTGTTTCGAAAGGAAGTCGAGGCCGAGAATTAGGTCGTGTGGACAGTGCTCGAGGACGATAAATAAAACAACGCTATAATGGCCCGCAATGGTCACACGTGATGTGCACATTCCAAGAACAGGTGAAGTACTCCCATCGGCGACTCGCACAGTGCACGGTACGGCGGGCGTCAGAACCTTTTTGAGCCTTCGGCGGAGAGCAGCGCTCATAACTGAAAGCTGCACTCCTGTGTCAATGAGAGATGTAACAGGAACACCATCAACTTCAATGTCCAGTAGGTTTCCACGTGTAGGCAGGGTCAACAGAGAAATTGTGGGCCGGGTCGGAGTTGCAGCTTCACCTCCGGGAGCTGCACCGCCTAGTTTCCCGAAGGGAAGCGACCGGTTGCAGATGGTGACGAAGAGCGGTGAACGAGAGGCGAACGGGACCGACGGCCTTGCGGAGACGGGGAGCGGCTGGATCTTGGTGGAGCACTGTCGGCGTTGATGTTCCTAGGCGGCGTGAAAGGCGAGAAAGTGCGATTGTCTGGTACTTGGCGGTAGTGACTCGGAGACGACCACCGAGTAGACGACGACCAGCGATTGCGGCAATGACGGGCGATGTGTCCAATACCGGAACAATTAAAACAGATGGGTCTGTCATCCGGTGTGCGCCAGTCAGCGGGGTTGCGGCGAAGTGGCGGAAAGCTTTGCGTCTGGGAGCGAGCGGCCGGAGAAATCTGGTAGGTGTTCGTATGGCGGACCGAGCAGAGAGATGGAATGCCCAAACTCGCTATTTCTTCCCGAACGACCGCTTGTATAAGCGAGATAGCGGGCACACTTTCCCGACAGTCGGAACGAATTGGAGCCGGAGCCATGGCCTCAAGCTCACGGCGAACGATACGCGTTATATCTTCTGATCCTGTCGGCTGAACGAGCCGCGGCGGGTCTTCGCACGAAGATGTCGCGGTGGTATTGGGCAGCCTGCCGAAATGTAGAGGGACGCGGCGGCCTTTCGCTTGTTCGAAGCGCCGGCACTCCTTTATAATTGCATCCACAGTGGCACAATCCTTACACATCAGGAGATTCAAGGCGTCGTCTGCAATACCTTTTAGTATGTGACCAATCTTGTCCGCCTCGGTCATGGTGTTATCAGCCTTGCGGCAGAAAGCCAGCGCATCCTGTATGTACACGACATAGGATTCTGTGGACGTCTGAGCGCGGCATGCAAGTTCTTTTTTTGCTGCCAACTGACGACGGTCGCGCATTTTTTCTTTGCAGACATCCCAGCTTGTTAGGTCAGCTTCATGCGTATCGTACCATTGCTCCGCAGTTCCTTTCAGATAAAACATGAGGTTTGCTAGCATCATTGTTGAATCCCACCTGTTGTTGTCGCACACTCGTTCGTACATCGCAAGCCACTCCTCGACGTCGGTGTTGTCCGTGCCACAAAATGTCCCCGGGTCCCGCAGATGAGTGAGGATGACCGTTGGCGTGGACTGCTGAGGCGTTGTCGGTTGTGTCTGTTGATTTGCCATTGTGGCAGCAGGTAGATGACGTCCACTGCGAAGTTCCGTGATTGTACCCCGCACCTTCCACTAAAATGTTGCAGGAAGAAAGCAGGCCCACGAGTGTAGAAGGATGTATATTTACAAGCGAAGAAATATGGCGTTCAGGAAACGACCAGAGTCTTCGTCTTCCTCTTGTTCGCGTCACCTTCTTCTTTCCCTTCACCGTAGCAACACACACATACACACACACATACACACACACACACACACACATATATATATATACATACATATATATACATATACATACATATATACATATATACATATATATATACATATATATATATATATATATATATATAGCCTTTAATAACCATTGCACTGCAAACTTCCTGTGACCTCGAAAGATATATGCAGGCTGTCCCAGCTACCACGCCGCACGATTTAAAAAAAGAACGGTGTTACGCGAAGCAAACCTAGTGCGTATTGTTTCCAATACAGTGGAGTAGCCGCCAGTAATTTTTTTCGTTACTGAGATTTAATTACGTAATTGTAATTAATTATCGAACTCGAGAAGTACTGTCCTAATTATCAAAGTGTCAATGAGAAAGTTGTAGAGCAACATAAAAAACTCCCGATACAGCTTTCTGTTGCTCAATACATGCTACATAAATTGCTTTTCCCGGGCGTGAAAGAAGCCCACGAATACACGCAAAGTGCCTCGAGCGGCCAGTCGCGCGGCAATTCCGCGTGTGTTCGTAAGCTTCTAATTCACACCCGGAAAAACACATTTATGTAGCACGTATTGAGCAACAGAAAGCTGTATCGGGAGTTTTTCATGTTGCTCTACAATTTTCTCATTGACACTTTGAGAATTAGAACAGTACTTCTCGAGTTAGATAATTATTTACAATTAATTATTTAATTATCAGTAACGAAAAAATTACTGGCGGCTACTCCACTGTACTGCAAACAGTACGCACTAGGTTTGCTTCGCGTAACACCGTTCCTCTTTTTTTTTTAATCGTGCTGGGTGATAGCTGGGACACCCTGAATATGAGTATTTGCAAGACCTCAGAGTAGGAGACAATTCAGTTTTACAGCCTGACTCCTCTCGCACCGCCAAAGGACTGGCGTCTCTTGGTTGAGCCATGCGACAAGCGGATTCAGATAAACACGCTAGGGAGATATATTTATTATGTGTTTTGTGCGTATTAAGTCGCACAAGTACACATCTATGAAAAAAGCAATGGTACGTCTTGTAAAAGTTCTAATACAAAAGGTGCAATCAAATATTTTCCTGACGAAAGATCAGTTATTGAGAAGATAAGACATAACATATATAAAATTTAAACGGTATATAACTATTTCTGAACACAACTTATGACGAATGATTAGCATAAGTATAATGTGATTCCATAGCGCCATAGTTTCATTACTTGTCAAAGCATGCCTTATGCCACTGGTTTCGTTTATTTTCCGGAGACTGAATAAAGGATTACAAAGTCAAAGTTATCAGGTGATCAAATAAATAAACATATTAACAAATAAATAAATAAGACAGCGATATCTCAAAAGCGCGAAAGGACTCGATAGCAAATATAGAAACAGCGTGGATCGTGTTATTCAGCGGTAAATGCAGCATAGGACGAATAAAAATTAATACGGAAAATGCACAGATAGACTATAGGGAGATTTACAAATAGCGCAACAACGCGTCTTTTCTTACCCAAAGGGCCTCATTCTGCTTGCGCTCTTATGTACCGCATTTTCATTCCTTTGTATAACTTCTTGCGTTGTTTTCTAATCCAGGTGGTTTGCTTTGACTTGTAAGTTGGTGCCTTTCTCTCTCCTATTAAAGAAATGAGTTCGTTGTCTGATGCGATGATTTCACCATCATCTAAAAAGTGTTCGTTCGGACACTTGATCTGGAAATGAAGTCGCCAGCAAGCTTATTTAAACTGATTTTACGGGAGAGTTTTCGTCGGCGTGCAAAATTGCTAGATGGTTCAAACGGGGTTGTCCAGTCGTCAACCGCAAGTACATTTTAATTCAGTCGCCGAAGGCGAGAAAAGGATCTCTCGGATGTGGTTGACGAGAGCGGTATGGTCAACGCAATTTTTATTGCGATAGCAATTATATGGACACTTCAACCGGATTCCTGCCATCGGAGTCGCCGTCCTAGTCGCCGTCGCCGTGAGGTTCCGTATAGATTTCAAGGGCGATAAAATCGTCGCCGCGCGCCGTATGCGCGAGCGAAAGCGCGCGGGGGAGGTGCGCTATCACGGAGAGCGAGCGCGCGGCGGAAAGCAAACGACACCGTCGCGCAAAAGGCAGGCGGGGCGGGGCGACGCTGCGCTGCTTCACCAAATGCTTATCTTGCAACCGGGCGCAAGGGGAACTGGCCACTCAATCTACCACGCGAAAGCATGAAAGCGGGAAGGCAGCGCGGGAGGGACGGGGGGGGGGGGGGGGGGGCAGCTTCTCCTCTGCACTTTGCCCGGCGGTGCCGGTCGCCCGCACCGTCTCTTATCTCCACACGGCTCTGACCTTTGTATGCGCTCAGTTTCCGTTGAAGCGATAGACCGCGCGAACCTGCGCTCGCTTCCAGTGTTTTGACTGTCGTTTGCGGTCATTCAGTGTCATCTATTCATGTTTGCTTGTGCGCGCTGACACCACGATTGTTAATTCAGTTAGTAAGCCGATGGGTCCAAGTTTATGCAGCCGATAAATCTACTATCCCTACTCCGAATAGCTCTCTACTAATTTGCTATCGCAATCGATGCTTCGCCTTTCGGGCGAAACTGCGGCATTTTTTTTTTTTTTTGTGGCCTCAGGATTTGGCTCTAAACTGATTCTATCCTCTTTCGTGGGCCGATCCCGAACATTGTCCAGTCTCAATATGTGACATATCTCATGACGATGACTGATGATAATGAACCATACAATTTATGACCAGCGCTGATGTTGACTATGAACCATAGAATAAATTTTCGAAATTTTGTTGCGGGCAGAGAAGGGGATAACATAACATTTATATCTTTGAACTCTGTCCTGCTGTTTCTTCACTGTGTCCCCGTCTGTATGCGCGGTTACCCCCTTAAAACGTAGAAAAGGTTTATTTTTATTTAGCTCACCCCTGGATTATATGCGCTTGTAACCCCCTCCTTCATAGAAAGTCAATTTTCTTCCACAGAGGCAAGCTTGTACGATAAGTGACCGAATTATTTCACATTTAAAACTTAAGTGATACTCTCGTCAAACAGCTTTGCTTTTAGGCTAAACAATTCAATTTTTATGTGGCTCTGAATATCTATTGATGCTAAGATCTGCTAATTATTCTATTTCTTACTAAGCTTTTCTTTTTCCTCTCATATCTGTTCGATTGCCCATTTACGTGTGTACGCGCAGTGATGTCAGAACCCAAACATTAGTCGTCAATACATTTCCCCGTTTCTTGCGTCGTTTCCACTGAAGGCACAAGCTGCTCAGCTGGTGGGCCCAGTCCCGCCTAGCAGGCGTCCCGAGGGCGCTGTGCGGTTTCCGCGATGACGAAGGCTGGCTGGTGGACATCAAGGAATTCGACGTCATGACGATGCCAGACAAGGCCGAGGTACGTTAACATCCGCTTCAGACGCAATTCCGTACAAGCGTAGAGTCGCGCCAATCACTGAAGAAGGACCGTCAGCCATATTACTCCTAAAGCACCGTGCCACGTAGAGTTTGCGGTAGGTGAGTGTCTGGAGACGGCGAGGTCGGATCATTGATTCGAGATGTTTGTGGAAGGCATATAGTTCGTGCAAATGATTAATACAATACCAAAACTGTAGCCCAGCGGTGCGCTGAACTTTCTAAAGCCGTAAAGGCGATTCAACTTCTAGTTAGATCGATTAATAATAATATCATACTGTGGCATTGAAGGTGAGAATAGGCTTATGAAGCAAATGATTAGAAGAGCCACGCTGGAACGGCAACATTTGATTGACATCAACTTGAGCTTGAACCGCCTTCCAAATTTGTCATCACTTGTCGCCATCGTCGTCATAGTCAACATCAGCGCTCGTCATAAATTGTATGGTTCATTATCATCAGTCATCGTCATGAGATATGTCACATATTGAGACCGGACAATGTTCGAAATCGGCCCACGAAAGAGGATAGAATCAGTTTAGAGACAAACCTACCCGATACGTATAACTCGCGGTAAGAAAAAATAGGCTTCAAAAAGAAGCAGTCATTAAACACTGCGAACGGACAGCAGAACTTTGGTTTGCAGATAAAAGATATTATAACTGCACATAGAGGAATTTTGCTAAATGTTTTTGCAAGAGTGTTGTTTTAGATATTTATTTACCAGACTATTTTCCTAGCGGTGCTTAGAGCACTGCACGGGCCTGATTTTTTTATTTTTCGGCCCGAGCCCGGCCCGCGCCCGCTTTACGAGGCCCGAGCCCAGCCCGGGCCCGTAATACAAAGCCCGGGCCCGGGCTTACATGGCGGAGACAAGCCCGGCCCGGGCCCATGGTTCCAAGCCCGGGTCCGTGTTACTGAGCCAGGGCCCGGCCCGTGTCCTGCCCGGGCCCGGGCATTCATTACTAAGCTTAGCTTGGGCTCGCGTATACATGACGAGGACCGGCCTGTAAGAAAAAAAAAATTATTACAGATTGTACAGTATCTGTCAGCCTCACCTTCTCGAGGTTTAATCAGCTGCAGTATATAAGCAGTAAAAGACCGAAATCTTTGTTTCTCCCACGGAAACATCAGTGATCCGGCCCATTGCCTGTGCTGCTATTTTTCCACTGGTGCGCATGCACTTACCTTGATATGTACGATATGGTTCTATGATGTCATTTAACAGGCAAATATACAGGGTGTTACATTTTAGCTGCACAAAATTTTTAAAAATTGCCTGTGACAGATTCATCAGTCATCATCAGCCTATATTTATGACCACTCCAGGACCAAGGCCTCTCCCTGTGATCTCCAATTACACCTGATCGCGCGATCGAATCCCGGCCGCGGCGGCCGCATTTCGATGGAGGCGAAATTCAAAAACGCCCGTGTGCTTGCGTTGTAGTGCACGTTAAAGAACCCCAGGTGGTCAAAATTAATCCGGAGCCCTCCACTACGGCGTGTCTCATAATCAGAACTGGTTTTGGCACGTAAAACCCCAGAAAGAAAGAAAAGAACCCCTGTCTTGCGCTAGCTGATTCCAACTTGCGCCTGCAAATTTACTAACTTCATCACCCCACCTAGCTTTCTGCCGTCCTCGACTGCGCTTCCCTTCTCTGCTTGCATTCTGTAACTCTAATGGTCCACCGGTTATCCATCCTACGCATTACATGACCGCACTGCTCTCTTCTGTCTCTTAACGTTAGGCCTAAAATTTTTCGTTCCATTGCTGTTTGTGCGGTCCTTAACTTGTTGTCGAGCTTCTTTGGAAGAAATTCTTGGAAGGAATCCACTTGAAACGAATTCGCAGGACTGAACCAGTCTAATTATGGGGTTTTACGTGCCAGAATCACGATCTGAATATGAGGTACGCCGTAGTGGGGGACTCCGGAAATTTGAACCAACTGGGGTTCTTTAACGTGCACCTAAATCTAAGTACACGGTTGTTTTCGCATTTTGCCCATCGGGATATTAATTTTCAAAGTGTTCGACGAAATGCACGGGCGTTCCAGTTAACTTTTTGAGGGAAACGCTGTTTTATGCATTGAAGCCCAAAAGTAACTGGAACGCCCACGCATTTCGTCGGACACATTAATATCTCGAAACTGGTTCAGTCCTGAGAATTCCTTCCAAGTGGGTACGCCTTGCGAACTCAGCGCCTACAAATCGTAGATAGAAAGATGTACCGCAAGATAATTAATTAAAAAGTTAATGAGCGAATTCTGTTAATCATTCAATTAGGTGTTCTGATTTTTCGTGGAAGTAACGGCCGCCTCATCGAGTAGTTTAGATCAAGGATTATAATAATGATATCTGCCACAGGCAATTTTAAAAATTTGGTTCAGCTAAAAGGCAACACCCTGTTTTTATGTTGGGTATTACATGGATTAGTCTGATCTTCGTGGTCGGGGCTTCAGACGTGTTTTTGTGGCTTTGTTTCTATGTATATATAAGCAGGCGAATTCACAAGTATACAACATCAAATAAACGCGCAAGTAAAGACACCCCTTTCCTTAACGCTAAAACAATGCAATAGTATCGACACTGGTAATAGTGCAGTCGCAAAACCGGTCGCATGGAAACGGTTTGAGGAGCGGTTCTTTGTGCAATTTATTTTTCCTTACGCGTAAAACAATGTTCGTTTCTGTGGGCAGGCAGGCACGCAGGCAGTGAACTTTACTTTAGGTCCTGAGGAGCGACTCCGGGAACTCCTTACGGTGGGATAGAAAAAAATAGCGTAGCTTGCACTGGCGGCGCAGTGCTAAAGAGACAGCGGAGCTGATGGGAACCTACCCAGTCCTGGGTTTTGGGCCAGGCTGAGCACTACCATGTCATCCCCAGCAATTCCCGGGATTTATTTATTATTGATCGATTGTCGATTAGCTATTTATTGGCCATCGATTGCCTATTGCAAGGTATTGGTCCCGTATTTGGGCTAGGCTAAGCACTACCATGTCATCCCCAGCATTTTCCGGAATTTATTGATTATTGATCGATTATCGACTAGCTATTGATTGACTCCGATTACCCCTGGACCAATCTATAGCTAGTCGATAATCGATCAATAACCAATAAATTCCGGAAAATGCTGGGGATCATAGGGAGATGCCTTCGTCCAGCAGTGGACTTAAGTATAGGATGATGATGATGATTGATTGGCTATAAATTGCCTATTGATGACTGACTAAGATTAGGTAGTCCCAACCATGCTTGATAGACTTATGCAGGCTCAGCTTCGCTAGTTAAAAGGCCTATGTGCCATTGCACTTGTACGCTTTCTGCACGTACTGCTGCCGGGATCGGCCCACATTTTTGGATTCAGCAGACACATTGCGCCCGGCTGAAACAGCTCTGTTAAAAATAAGAACTTCATTTGTTTTCATATTTTCATTCATAAGATATACAGTCATCTTTCTTGCACGTGTCACTTCAGCTTGGCACAGAATGTATTGAACCATGTCATGCATAACGTTCGCGTGTGCTCGAAGGCCTACTTAGGCCCTTTAATGAGCGGGCCCGAGTCTGTCTGGCCCGGGCCCGTGGCTTCAAGCCCGAGTCTGGCCCGGGCCCCCCGACAACCACCGACAACCGGGCCGACCCGAAAGCCCTCGTTTTCGCGTCAGCCCAGGCCCGTGCAATGCTCTAGCGCTGGTACTTTCTTTTATCATCTGAGAAAATTAGTATAAAATGTCTGCTGTGCCAAGTCCATTTGGCTGTGCCAACACATTAGTGTCCTCTCTGTTGCAGTACTGCAGCATAGTGCGGTGTACTACTGGTGTAACAAATTGGCGCAAGCTGTATTTGCTACAGAAAAGAGCCATACGACATATTGCTGCTGTGCACTATGCTTCTACAAAACTTCTTTTTGCAAAGTTCGAAATTCTTCCAGTGTTCTGTTTATATAATTATAGGCTGATGTTGTGTTATAAAGCTTTTTTAAGTATGGTACCAATTCCATAATTATTCTTGCTAAGTTAAAAGTAAACAGAAGTGTTCGTCTAACCAGACACAAAGAAATGTGGACAGTACCCACCCCCAGAACCACTTATGATTAACAATCTTTGTCCTACAAGCTACCTTCCCTGTTAAACTTATTAAACCATGAAGGTTTAGATCCTTCGTGTAATCAAAATTGTCTCATTAAAACACTTCGCCCAGTCCATTTGTTTTCAGGAATATTACATCCTTTCGAATGTTTTGTCCCTCTTCAAGTCGATCGCTACTTTTCAAGTACATGCCATTTCAAGCCTATGAAAATGGGCTCTATTGTTTCGCGCCTTGTTAGAAAATTTTGTGTTACGTGACGTTATGTAATATTCGTCAATTTATGTGAACTCTTCGTGCATGACTGGCCGTCATCCTGCTGTTTTGCCAACTGTAGCGGGCTCGGGACCTCGTCAAGCTGCTCAAGCTTTTAGTCCCGTACTCCTCCTATCCAAAGGAAATAAAGTTGATTGATTTATTGATCGATTGATTGGTTTTCTGCTTTTTATTACAGGGACAGTGGTCGGAAGACGTGTGCATGCGATTCTGTGACCGGCTGCTTTCCTTTATCAAAGAGCACGTTAAAGGAGATGACGGGAGGTGACAGAACATTACCATTTTCTTTATCCTGTTTCGTAATTTCTTGGATGTCAGCATATACCATGCGTGCCAAATACTAAAACATGGAAGTGCCAGGTAGCTGCAGAAAACCAAGGTGATGTTTGCTGTCGCTTGGAGCAAGTCAGACGAATTCTTATATTTCGCCTGAATGCATAATCAGTTAGTATTAACTAATTTATTACAATAGGAGCAAGTCAGACGAATTCTTATATTTCGCCTAAATGCATAATCAGTCAGTATTAATTAATTTATTACAACAGGAGCAAGTCAGACGAATTCTTATGTTTTGGCTAAATGCATAATCAGTCAGTATTAATTAATTTATTACAATAGGAGCAAGTCAGCCGAATTATATTTCGCCTAAATGCATAATCAGTTAGTATTAATTAATTTATTGCAATAGGAGCAAGTCAGACGAATTCTTATATTTCGCCTAAATGCATAATCAGTCAGTATTAATTAATTTATTACAATAGGAGCAAGTCAGCCGAATTCTTATATTTCGCCTAAATGCATAATCAGTTAGTATTAATTAATTTATTGCAATAGGAGCAAGTCAGACGAATTCTTATATTTCGCCTAAATGCATAATCAGTTAGTACTAATTAATTTATTACAATAGGAGCAAGTCAGACGAATTCTTATATTTCGCCTAAATGCATAATCAGTCAGTATTAATTAATTTATTACAATAGGAGCAAGTCAGACGAATTCTTATATTTCGCCTAAATGCATAATCAGTCAGTATTAATTAATTTATTACAATAGGAGCAAATCAGACGAATTCTTATATTTCGCCTAAATGCATAATCAGTTAGTATTAATTAATTTATTACAATAGGTGCAAGTCAGACGAATTCTTATATTTCGCCTAAATGCATAATCAGTCAGTATTAATTAATTTATTACAATAGGAGCAAGTCAGACGAATTCTTATATTTCGGCTAAATGCATAATCAGTCAGTATTAATTAATTTATTACAATAGGAGCAAGTCAGCCGAATTATATTTCGCCTAAATGCATAATCAGTTAGTATTAATTAATTTATTGCAATAGGAGCAAGTCAGCCGAATTCTTATATTACGCCTAAATGCATAATCAGTCAGTATTAATTAATTTATTACAATAGAAGCAAGTCAGCCGAATTCTTATATTTTGCCTAAATGCATAATCAGTTAGCATTAATTTACTACAATAGGAGCAAGTCAGACGAATTCTTATATTTCGCCTAAATGCATAATCAGTTAGTATTAATTAATTTACTACAATAGGAGCAAGTCAGACGAATTCTTATATCTCGCCTAAATGCATAATCAGTTAGTATTAATTAATTCACTACAATAGGAGCAAGTCAGACGAATTCTTATATTTCGCCTAAATGCATAATCAGTTAGTATTAATTGATTTACTACAATAGGAGCAAGTCAGACGAATTCTTATATTTCGCCTAAATGCATAAGCAGTTAGTATTAATTAATTTACTACAATAGGAGCAAGTCAGACGAATTCTTAGATTTCGCCTAAATGCATAAGCAGTTAGTATTAATTACTTTTCTCCAATAACATATCCCGAACAAAAGTATCAATGAGAAAATTGTAGACTAACCTGAAAAATTCCCGATCCATGTTTCTGGTGTTCAATAGGTGCTGCATAAAAATTTTTCCAGGCATGAAAAAAAGCCCGCGAAATGCGAAGAAGTGCCGTGCGACTAGTCGCGCGGCACTTTCTAATGTTCCTGATGATGATTTGAAAATAATGGATACAATTTTATAGGCAAGCTTAAGCTATAGTGATCTTTTGACATTGAGTGTTCTGAGCGTTGGCTTCGAGGGATGGCATTCATTGCTGGCCTTGCGAAGCTAAAAAGGCACAGGTGTTCTGTTGCCCGGAAGATGTGTTATGTCGAGCGCTTCGCTAAGACCATGTTACAGCACGGGTATGTCATTATAGTTACGGCAGAGGCAATCGTCCGCGAGTTAGCACCGACGCACATGCAGGATGCTTTACCGGTAACGTAGACTCAGCATTTTGTGTTTTCTGACCCACAGGACTGTCTACTTCTTCGAGTATGTGCCGTCGTCCCGCGAGATTACCTGCACACGCCTGACAGATCCCGGGAAGCTGTATGCTTTGCCAGATTGGTTTCTGGAGGCGTTCGAAGGCTGCTGAAATGTTCAATCCCTCGCAGCGCATATGATGCGTTTTCGACAGTAGCGGCGCCTATACTAAACACTTATACCTACTTGAAAAAGAACTTCATTGTACCGCTACACTCCATAACAGCTTCCTGTAGATTTTGTATGAAACGATGACTGCTTCTGATTTCTCAAAAAAGTAAACTATTTTCTCCATAATTCGTTATTTTTAACGAAGTGTTCTCTTTTTTTTCAATGTTCCGAAGTTCATAGCAATAAAGTGGCAACTCGGTCGCGAGCGCCCTGAGAAGAGCCCATGAGTCTATTAACTACGGTATAATGTGTAGGCATACTTTTGAGCATTCTTGTACTATTTCCCCATGGTGAAAATAAAAATAATAAAGTATTGTTATCAGAACCGCTGACTTTCGCATGTGTGCGTGTGTGTTGTTGGGGGGGGGGGGGGGGGGGGGATGGGAGCCCATGAACCCAGCAATTATTTCACGGTAATGCTCAACAAGTACACTGTGCGGTGAGACAATAATTTGTGTGAGAAATCAGCTAATAGTGTTTACCATGTTACAAGTGTGCTCTCTATTCCTTGAAACGAACGCTCCTCGTAATGAAAACATATATGTGCCAAATTGTTGCAATTTCCAAATACTGCAGTACCACGGAAGTAGTGTGTACACAGATGGAAAGTAAATGGCGAGAATTTCCCTACATTCGACTGGTTTCGAGTGGTCTGGAATAATAGTTTGGCGTATCGGATTTCATTACATCCTTAAATGGATCGTGTAAATTATGTACGGTAATTGAGTGGCAACGACGTATTAGCACATGTACTTATTTATCCTTTTCTCGGGGACTGCATTTCACCCACTAACAACACAAAGTTATCTATCTGCGCAAGACACGCCTGCATGATTGGAACTTAATCAAAAGTTATCGATAGTTCTATCTGTTGTCTGTTGTCACCTAAGCTTGTGTAACCTGATTGTATGCGCGAGGCGAATTGTGTAGTACTTTCTGGAATACATGCCGGCACCAGACATTACTCTGGAACCTTCGATGACTCGTGTGTAAAACCTGACGCGCTTAACCAGCTGATCAGATTTTCGGCAGTCACCGAATGTGTTCGCCGCTATCGTTGTGCTTTGAGTGTAGCCTATTTTTGTGGGCACGCACAAGTTCGCCCAATAAATAAAAAGCTAGTTTCGCCATTCGCTGTTTAGCTACTGTGTTCTTGACCGTCACTACCACGTGACATCTGGTGGAGGTGCTAGTGGATTCATGTCCAAACACCCCCGAAACCCCGCGATCCAAGCCGAACACCTGAGGACACACCGAAGTTGCCAAAGGCCAGCGAGCTAGGCGTATCTTGCAAGGATTGCTACCGGGTACGGGCCACTCCCCGAGAAGGCCACATCAATCAAGGCCAAGTGAACACTCCCAAAAACTGCCCTAGCGTCCCCCATCCTGCCGCAACAACCACTGAGAAGACACTCAATATGCGCACAACGCAATATAACCGCTGTTGCGACGCCGATTCCTTTAAGCTCGACCGGCGTTACTACTGCGTAGCGTGGCGTTCTCGGCAGACTGCAGGCATCCGGTAGACCATAGCGACCAGGCAGGGGCACGACGATTTCTAGTGAGAAACTAGAAATCGTCTATTTCAGGCACAGTTTATTTCATGGTTGATGAAGGATCAAAAAAGAAGAGAATTGATGAGAAAATACATGGCGGGGCCGCTTAAATAGGCCCGCTAAAATCGTAGGCGGGATTTCGCTCACGTAAACGTCACGCGACAGGTGCTGAGTCCAGTCGGGGGTTTGGCGGCTGCTGCCTCTCCTAGGCGACGTTTCCCGGGCTTGCCTCCGCTAGCTGCGACTCGAGGTCTCCGGTGGTGCACAGTTCGCACCTGGGCGCACGCACACAAAGGGGCCAGTAATCACTGCGACTCGAGGCCCCGGTGGTACACAGTTCGGGGAAGGTGGACCCCCACGCGTCCTGGGCGCACACACACAAAGGGGGTCATTAATCACTGCGACTCGCCCGCCAGATTGAGGACCTCCCAAGACAACTATAGCAAATTAGGGATACATCCTCCGTTAATCCTTTTGAACGGTCTGTCATACGTCAATCGTAATCCGTTTTGGCACAGGGTGTCACATGTCAATCGTAACAGCATCTCCGGCGGGGGAGGAAGATACCGACACGTAGGGGCTAGCAGCCACTGGGCGAGGAATCGGCGTTTCAGTAGTAGAATTTCCCTCCGTGGTGACGAACCCATGGTTCGTAGCTTGTAGATTCCCTGGAGTCGTTCATCAGTTCTCGGGGCGCTCTTGTAGGCGTTTTCTCCCTGGTCCGGTCCGGTGAAACAGGACTTGCAAGCAGGTCTCGCAACTTTTCGTCTCCTGTTTGGGCACGCAATCACTCCATAACAGTGCCGGACCCCCAACCACAAACAAGCGAGCACAAGGCCACTCTCCCCCAAGACACACCAGGCTTTGCAAAAAAAGAAAAACTGCTAATGATTTCTCATCCCTTTCGCCCGTCCTCCCCACTAAACACTAAAAGCAGCCATTTCCTGGAAGCTTCATGACGTGATTACCAAATCCGCTAACAATCACCTACAACTACGCGGTAATAAAGAAACGTATGAAAAAAATTACCAACGCAAAAATGACACATGAGGCTAGCGATACACTAGGGGCAACGACTCAGACCATCTGCATTTCCATTGAGTTTACCTTCTTGTAGCGAATGTCAAAATTGTACTGCTGAAGTGCTAAGCTCCAGCGGAAGAGACGGCCGTTTTGGGGGGACATTGATTGCAGCCACGTAAGGGGACAGTGGTCCGTCTCGATAGTGAACCTCGAACCCGCGATGTAACAGGCTACCTTCTGCACCGCCCACACAACGCAGGCAGATTCTTTTTCAGAAGCACTGTATGCTTCCTCGTGAGCAGTGAGCTTCCTACTGGCAAAGAGTACCAGGTGCTCCTCGTCATTATCTCCCTTTTGACAAAGCGCAACACCCATTCCACGATCACTCGCGTCGCACTGAACAATGAACGGCTTAGAATAATCCGGCGCGCTTAACACTGGTTGACTCGTCAGAGCCCTCTTCAGTGTACAGAAAGCCCTTTCCTTGGCTTCGTCCCACTGTTTGGTTTGTGGTTCTGTTTTGCTCAGCGCATCTGTCAGAGCGCTTGCAAAATCGGAGTAACGTGGAATATATCTTTGGTAATATCCTGCTACTCCAAGAAATGACCGAATATCCCGTTTAGTGCGAGGTTGTGGAAAACTTTAGATCGCAGCTAGTTTGACCTCGGAAGGCCGGCGGCGGTCTTGACCAATCACATGACTCAGGTAGGGCACCTCGGCACGCCCCAATTGGCACTTTGTCGCTTTCGCAGTTAAGTTAGCTTCGCGCAGCCGGGCCAGTACGGCTCGCAGATGCGTCAGATGTTCTGCCCATGATGCCGAAAAGATCGCGATATCATCGAGATACGGCAGTGCAAAATTCTCCATACCACGCAACACCCGGTCCATAAGGCTAGAGAAACAATAGGGAGCGTTTTTCAATCCAAAGCTCAGGACCTTTGGTCGAAACGTTCCCAATGGAGAAATAAATGCGCCACACCTATACTCGCCTGGTCTGTCAACGATACCTGCCAATAACCCCTGACTAAGTCTAGCGTAGAGATAAAATTGGCGCCGCTCACTTTCTGATCCGGAGTGGCGATCGCAGGGAACGACCATAGACTAACTCCGCCGGTGAAAACCCTGTCGACTCATGCGGGGCGGTTCGAAGGGCGAACATAGCTGCTGGTAAGCAGAGTTCCCAGTCTGTTTTGCGCTCATAACACATGCCTCGCAACAGACGCTTCGTGACCGAGTGAACATATTCTACGGCGTTGGACTGGGGATGGTATACCGAACTATGGATAAGTTTGATACCGCATTTTTCCAGAAATGCCAAGGCTAGGGCTCTCGGGAAAACGGTTCCTTGGTCCGACTGAATTTCCGCTGGGAAACCGACTCGCGAAAAGATGGACAAAAGCGCGTTCACGATCTCGACCGAGCTTAGGCTCTTTTAAGGGCACTGCTTCAGGGAACTTGGTTGCGGGGCACAGTACCGTAAGAATGTGGTGGTAGCCGGACTGAGTTGCGGGCAAAGGTCCTACGGTATCTATTACAAGTCTGCGAAACGGCTCCGTAATTATTGGAACAAGTTTCATCGGGGCTTTAGACTTCTCCCCGTGCTCTCCAATGCGTTGGCACGTGTCGCAGCTTTTTACGAATGCTTCTATTTCCGGAAAGCACCCGGGCCAGTAGAATGCCTGCAACAAGCGGTCCTTGGTTTTTCGAATGCCAAGGTGTCCGGACCAAAGGTCCCCGTGCACCAAGTGCAGCAGATCCTGGCGGTAACGCTGTGGCATTACTAGTTGGTCAAACTGGACTCCTTTTCTATCGCGATACCTTCGATAGAGAATGCCTGCCCTCTTTCGGAACATTGTTTTTCTTACCGGTCCCCGCCTCACCGTTGTACTTAAGATTCCGAAGAGTGGGGTCCCTTTTTTGCTCGGTAACCAAAGTACAAGTTGTTACGTTTAGCAACTTTCGCCTGCATTCCGTTTCCCGAGATACTACAGGTTCCCCATTCACTCTCAAAACTGCCGCCTCTTCCTGACTCAGTGCGGTGGCCTGTTCTTTAGCCGACGCGCTTTCAACGACCACGTTTTCACTGGTAACCTCATTAGCGCACTCTGAGGGTTCCTTGTGTAAGGCTGTGTCCTCCTGTGCTGGGCTTGCGCATGCTACCTTTGGCGCGAGTTGTCGTGCCTTTGATCTGGTTAGAGCTTGCACTATTCCTTCGTCGAAAACGACTCCCCTGCTCCACAACAACTCGTCGGATTTGTTTGAAAAGAAATATGGATATTGCGGTGGAAGGTGCGCTGATACGGCGGCTTCGGTGTCAAGTGTTGCCATGTGAGCTATCACGTCTGCAACCTCAGCAACGTCAGCAGACGCTGCGGCCACTTGTCTTTCAGAAATCCAGCCTTCTCACATGTACGCTCAAAGTTCACCAAGAAGAGGCCGACATCCTGCCCGACTTGGTATGACTGCCCCATCAAGTCCTTCATTTTTTCTCGCGTTCTCTCGAGATGGGAATCGCTTCTCCGGTATTCTGAGCCTTCAAAATCTCAAACTCAAGGCGCTTCATCCCGAGCCCATCACGTCTTTCGTGTTCGCGTTCCTCTTTGGCCAGCGCCTCACGTGCTATTCGGTCTTCTTCTTTTTTCTTAATGCTAATTAAGCATTCTTATAGTTCCTCGTCGTCTGCCCCGAGTGCTTCAATCGCCATAATTATCTCTGGCTTTCTCTGTCGCTCTGAAATTTCTATGTTCAGCTCACTGGCCCACTCTAGCAATTCCGGCTTCTTTAACGCCTTCAGGTTCATGGCTGTCCTTAGTGCTTCTATTTCTTCACTTCTACACGACCGTGACGTACTCTAAAAAAAGGACAGCAGATCCACGAGGTTAGTGATGATGAGTGGGCGAAGCTCCGGAGCGAATCATCGGATCTCCCGCTTAAGGGGACGCTAGCACAAACGCGTTAGAAACGTGCAGTACTCTCTAGTAAGGGGGAGCGGCCACAGCGTCTTACGCAGCCATTTACACATGCCGGAACGTGCACCGCGTTTGCCGACGCCATCACATGACTGCTGAGAGAGTATATCCCCCCGTATTCATAAACGCTCCTCGACTTGAACTTGACTTGGGCAGCGCGTTCGAAACGCATTGAAGGTAAGGTGGAGAGGCCACAGCGTCTCATACCAGCTTCTCACACGGGCCGTAACGCGCTAGCACGTTTAAACGCGTTAGAAACGCGCTAGAAACGCGGCCTTTCGTTAATGTTGGGTATTTATAGCCATCGTGGTGCGTTTGTCCATGTCCGCTTCGTGGCGTAGTGGGCTAACGCCGCGCGCTCGGAAGCGAGGGGTCCCTGGTTCGATTCCGCGCTACGGACACAACTTCGGAATTTTTTTCTCATTTTTCTCAGACTGGTTACACACTACTACTACTACTACTACGACGGGGACGGAATGGGTGCCGCCATAAGGAGCTTCGCCCCTAAAACAGTCGTCAACGGTTACTACTATCACTGCTTTTGTATACTTCCCCCAAAATTACAAAAAGCCTGGTGATATCACAGTGAAGAAAGGCCGTGCACTCACCAGCTGCAATCACGAGTCCTGCGACGCTCATCCCAAAGTTGCTATCCACAGACCTTCTTTCCAGGATGAAGCGTGGTCGATCCCATTATCTGCCAACCAATATTGCGACGCCAGTTCCTTCAAGCTCGCCCGGCGTTACTTCTGGGTAGCGTGGCGTTCTCGGCAGACTATAGGCATCCGGTAGACCATAGCGACCAGGCAGGGGCAAGACGATTTCTAGTGAGAAACTTGCACAGTTTATTTCATGGTTGATGAAGGATCACAAGCGAAGAGAATTGATGAGAAAATACATGGCGGGGCCGCTTAAATAGGCCCGCTAAAATCGTAGGCGGGATTTCGCTCACGTCAACGTCACGTGACAGGTACTGAGTCCAGTCAACGCCTCCTAGAACTTCCAGGCCTGCGCGTCACGTGCCATGACGCCGGCTACGTCCCGACGCGGAGGCAGATGGCTCTCCGGCCGCGTGCGCGGCTGCATTCGGCCGTGGCGTCGTTGGTATGTTGCGCTGAGCCTGTACACTGCCATGTTCAGTGTGCTTTGTGGTCAGGCGTGATCATGTGGGCTTTGTGAACGACGAATGAAAGCCTCTTGCATTTGTGGATGTCAGCAACGAACATCGCAGAACCAGCAAGCGAAGCGATGTGGCATCCGGCCTATTTCTGCGTCATGTGAACTCAGTGTATCACTTTCGGGCGCGTTCAAACTCTTCTGTATTGTTTTTCGTTGTCAAATGTAACCCACCAATAGGGCGATTGTTGCGGTCGACGAAGTAGGCGCATGCGAAACGGTTTTTTTTTTTTTTTTTTCATTGTGCTCATGCTGACCTCGTGTTTTTTCTGGCACTCTTCATGTCAGTGACCCGAAAATGAAAGCGCCGTTTTTGTAGCGTTAGCTACACTGGCCTAGCCAAGCCCGTTTCGCGCGGCACATCAAGAGCCATGCTGCGCATGCGCAAGGATCAGTGATGTCACACGGCTTGCGCAGCGGAGCCACCGGAGCCGGCACCTCTCGCGCACTCCGCCGCCGCCGCGCGCGACTCACCGCCGCCGGTCTGCGCATTCCAGAGGAGTGACGTCGTAGCCGTGGTAGACGCACTGGCGCCGGCGCGCGCTCGCTGTGGAGTCGCCGTCTGATGGCGAATTCCATTGGGAGAACAGGAGCACTCAAAAGCACGCTGAAAGTGCTCGTTCCAGAAGCGGCGTGTTTCAGTGGTCGAGCAGGAGTGGGAGAGCCGTCATCCAGTGGCAGAACAAGAGCAGTTTCGCTGCGCCGAGAGCAGCCGAGAGCAGTCCGGACTGCTCTCGCTTGAAAAGCGGAGTACGGAGGAAGTCACGTGACTTAAACCGTCATATCCTCCTAATTTCTTTTTATTTTGCTTCAGCCGGCGCGCGCGGCGGTAATGGCGGCAGCCAAGCGTAGTTGGTGTTTTGGTACCGCTGTTTTTGACGTCGGTGATACGAGCGAGCTTCGCAGCGATTTAGCGACAGATCCTGGCATTTCTAGTCCGCCTTGCTTCTCGTTGGATGCGCGGGGGACAGCGGCAGCAAAGCGTCGTCGCCTTGTTGAAGTGCTTGAGACGCTCGACGGTGACAGCAGCGAAAGCTGCTGGAGCTCAACTTCAGATTCAAGTTGCAGTTTCAGATGATCTTCGCAGGCGGACACTTTGTGGGATGCGTCGGCGCTGCACAAAAGTATGTAGTACGTGGCCGCAAACAGTGACATGGTTACGCCCGACAGATTACAAGACGATCACGCGTGTTTTGCCGCACTCCTGCAGAGAATGGTGGGACGTCGATTGCTTTAGTCACATGGTACATTTCTCCTCACACGTCCCCCTCCCACCTACTCTCCGAATGTTCGCCGTATTCTAGTGGCGGGTCGGGTGTGCCTGCTCTCACTGCGCTGTCGCCCGACTCCGCACTGCGCGGCGCTCTGCTCCTGTTCTCCCAATGGAATTCGCCATGGCACTGCGCTGGAGCCGCTGCACTTCTGACTGGCGTTTGCCAGTGTGGTATAGCCACGGAGAAGGAGAGCGCAAATGCTGCTCAACAGCGCAGAAGAACGGAGAAGCTTGACTCATCGGATCCCGAACTAGTTGCCTGGCAATTAGCGGTTGAGCGTAGGAGACAACCAGGAAAGCTAAGAATAATCAGCTGAACCTTTGCTAACGCTACGTATATCCTGGCATAGCCGAGCTAAGCCACTGCAACTTTTTTATTCCATGATTTAGTCCTGGCTATGCAACAGGGCTAATATAATGGTTAATTGTGAACTGCAGCCGTTGACAAGATAATTTTGAATCACTACTGCACCATTATTACTTTATTTTTCTTATTATGCGGACAATATGTGCGGCAGGAAGTCTGGGTTTCCTGTATTGTGGCATGTTTCCCGCAAAAGGATTTGTTGCTCCGGCTTGCTGCGTTCGTTGTTGGTCTGCTTCCTCGGCTGTGGGTTTTATATGCACCTGAGTCGTCTTTCTTCTCCTCTCCCATGTGTGCCATTTTTCCTGGATGTTTATCGCCTTCCCGCTGTTCTCGTCATACGTCCACTCCGCTTCCAGTTGTTGCTGCTCTTGTATCGCCTCCACGTGCATTTCAACGCTGTTATTTTCCTGGTTCAGTTCCCGCGCAGTTCTTGCTGTGTCGGATGCGTCAGTCATTGATACTTGGCGGCAGCGCCGAATCGCTCTCGAAGAGAGCGAGCGGCGGCTCACGAGCGCTCACGAGCCACGGGACACGGGTAACGCGCGTTCGGCTGGCCCCTTACTCTTGTAGGGTTAGCTCCGTTAGCGCGGCGTGAAACCTTCAAACGGCAAAAAATGGCGGTAATTCCACGTACCGCTCATAAACTTGATATCCTCCGGCTCCACTTCCCTTGCCGATTCTGTCGATGCTACAGTTTCGATGAATAAAAGCAGGTATCCGGAAAATTGCCGAAAAAAGCAGGAGCCCATGCGAAGTGCGCTAGCACTGCTTAGCCCCCTCATGCCTTGCGGAATGTTTTTTTTTTTTTCGTTAGCTGTCTGCAGAGCGGTCTCTCTCTCTCTCTCTCTTTTTTTTTCGCGTGCGTTAACAGACACACCACCGGACCAGAGCGTGCGCTCCTATCCTGTCCAGCCTAAAACCCCTTGATCTTGAAACTAGCGACACTCCTCCGCGCGCTTTCCTCCTCAATTCTCGGATTTCTCCCCTCCCCGGGCCGGCGCGGTGCGCACGGCACGCTGAACCCTCCAGTGACATGCTGCAGCCGCCTTAGCATTAATGCGCGCGCTTGTATATCCAGCCCTTTCAAGCGTTATATATGAATGTATCCCTTGTGAAACTGCCATGACGAAAGTATGCTTCCGATAGAACGGCGTGACAATTTTTGTTTAGGACGCTTCGATAAAAACAAGCGGAAGCGCTCCGAAAAAGTGAGAACCAAGCAGTGGCTGAGCGGTTTGCCTCTTCGTCGCCACTTGGGCTGTCCGTAACGCGGAGGTGTATTGACCCCTATAATGTAAGCAGCATAGAATATACACAAGAATTTGTTTCATAATTGTGGCTCTTAAAAAGCTCAAAGCAGGTAACCAAGAAGAATGTGCACACACACACACACGTACAGTCGAGTGCAAAATTCGAGAGACCACGGGAGCGGTGACTAAAGTCCCTTGATAATTCTAAGTACCGCCACTCTTTTTACTCTGCCGCCGGCGCGTGACCTCATCGCCTCCTCCTCGCCCCTCGCGAGTCCCCTCCGCGGCAGATGGTCTTGCTCCCGTTTTCCTTCACGATGATTGGTCTCCCTGCCGTTGCTCTTGGAAACGAGCGGAGCTTGCGTTTTGCTTGTGTTTTGCTTTTTCGTTCGCGCCATTTTACGCCTGAGCTCGGTTGGCTCAGCGTATAGAGAACGTCGGACGCTAACATTGCACGCTATTTCGTGCACTGTCTGCTAGCGCTATGCCGTGCTGCTGCGCATATAACTGCAGCAAGAAGCGTGATGATGCTTATGCAGTTTTTACGATACCGCAAGGAAAGCGCGATGGCTTGCGCAAGAAACAGTGGCTGCACAACATTGGCCGAAACAACTTTGTTCCGCCAAGGAACAGTATTGTTTGCGAGGTAAGATGCCTTTCTTATTGCTCATATCAAAGCATCCCCTACTGCTGCATTTTTTCAATTCTTCCGGCCTGCTCATTAGCGTTTTTGTTGCGGCAATTTGTACGTTGCATAAAAATGGGGTTCTCCTCAGAATGCTGAATATTCTGCTGGGACTCCATCACCTCGCACGTCGTGAACTGTTATTCACTTGGAAATGCAGCATTATAGAATCTGCTTTCCACTGAACAAATATACCCGAAGATACAGCCTCTCGATCGCACTTTTCGTGGTTGTTAGGATCCGTTGCCTGTTTTACTGAAAATAGGAATAGCAGCTTGTAGAGAAGCTATTTACAGCTTCCATGTGCGTGTCAGTCACCAAAATATAATGAATGCAGGGCCTGAAAAAATTATTGGGAAGTATACCCGTGGCATTGCAGCTGATGAGCGCCAGCTAGTCCATAGTTTAAGGCGAGACCCTTAGTTGGATACGTTTCAAAGAGAGCGTTTGAGGTACAGAATGTAACGCGGCCTAATGAAGGCCAGAAGCGAACCAAATCATGTCCAGCCGTGTATAATAGAATATTAATGATTAGCAAAGTAAATTCATGACTGATTAATGATTGGATTCAGGTGGTTTAAGGTCTATTAAGGGGGATTAAGGTTAAATAAGGAGGGCAGGGTTGATTAAGGAAGATTTAAGGAGGATTAAGTTGGATTAGGGTGGTTTAGGGTGGATCAAGATGTAATAAGGAGGATTAGGGTGGATTAGCGTCGATTAACGTCCATGAAGGACGATTAACATGGATTAAGGTCGATTAAAGTGTATTAACGAGAATTAGGGTGGATTAAGGTCGAATAAGATGAATTAAGGAGGATTAAGTGGTCGATTAAGGTCGATTGAGGTGTGTTAAGGAGTATTAGAATGGATTAAGGTCGAATAAGGTGCGTGAAGGTGGATTAGTGTGCATTGAGGTGAATTAATTAAAGTAGATTTTACATGACTCGCGTTCGCGTCTCTTAGGCGATAGCTAAGAACACCTGGTAATCTTTTTCAGTTCTTGAATTTTCTTTGAACTGGGCTGCCATGCACGCGTGAGTGGGTGACGATTATTATTTGGTTTTCTCACGGATACAGGTAATGTGCAGAAGGCGATCGTGCATCCCTGCTGTTGACTTCTAGGCAGAGGCCGGGAATCTTCGCTTTAATAGCGAGTGCGTTACAATCACCTTTCTTCGGTTTTGTTCTGTGGGTAAACCTTTTCCATCCATGTAACACGAGCCGGTGTCATTGTATCAATGCGCTTTGATTATGAAAGTTCAGCAATAAATAATGATTATGGTTATGATGCAATGGAGGGAATATTATGTAGACAACAATGTTTAGCACTGCAGCGTATTAGCCACTTGTACTAGTATAAATGACGGTTTATTCATGCAGCCTGAGTAATTAACTCGTCTATTTATATTCTAGCTACATTTCACTGAAGGCCAATTTGAGCCGTGCATATTGAAAGAACTTGGGGAAAAAAGCTGAAGCCCAACGCAGTCCCAAGAATTTTCTCCCACCGACCTGTCGTGAAGCACAGGAAGCCCCCTCGACGGCGGCATGAACCTCGAACTGACAGTAGTAAGTGATTGCTGCTGTTTGCTCCTTGTCCCGCCTCTAATAATTTCAGCAATAATGATCTCGGCCGCTTAACGACGCAGACAACGACACTATGATTCTTTATGCAGAGTCTCTCGCCACCGCATGTTTGCCCGCAATCTACAATGCGTCGGCAATAGGGCCCCCCGCTAATCAAAATCACAATTTTAACTATGCTACTACGTAATTTAATGGTATGTCGGTGTGAACTATCAAAATACCTTATCCAGAGGCGTTTCTTTTGCCGAAAAATATAGAATTCCTTCTCCCATAGGTATACCGAGTATTTGTTAGGCTTCATTGACACCGACGCCTAAAGAATAATCTGTAAATACCTTTCCTCAGCTTCTGTTATTGTGGGCGATGAGTGGTTGCCGGCACCGCTTTATCGCATTTAACTTGCGCAACCGTCCTATTCAACGCAGAAACCACAGCGCAAAAGCTACTTGGACATTGAGACAAACACATGGACGGACGATGCACTCGCCAGTAATTCATTATAAGAAGGCACGCTCAATATAATACCTGCGGTGCACATGCGCACACATGCAAGAAAAAACTACCAAACACAGAGCGATCTGCCACAAGCAATATTAGATCAGATGCACAAAGTAAAGCAGCGTATCATGTGGCAGAACAAATAACTGGAGTATAGAACTCCCCTCAAAGCTCCTTTTACATCAGTGTGTTTCATTCATACGGCTTTAAGACGAAACCAACCTCCTCATAAACGTTGCTTTCAGCATTCTCCATACTGTTATCACCATTTTTTCAAAATTTTCTACGCCACTGGGGCGCGCAACTGGCCCAAAGTCATGCGCCTCCATCGAATTCTGCGGCCCGTCCGCGGGAGCCCAGGCGCAATAACGTGCCGTGCGCAGCGCGCAGCCGGCGGGCGAGGAGGAAAGCGCGGCGGGGAGGAGAGTGTCGCTACTTTCAAATTATCAAGGGGTTTAGCGATAACTGAGGCGAGCTGGGGCGCGATCTTGTACGCGTTCGAAAATCGAACGGAGGTGGTCCGTTCTTTACGTCACGAAATAGGCGGTCCGCCATCTTCGCGAGGACGAGAGGAAGCACAGAGCCAATGAGCGAAGTGGAAGCCTGCGTCACGCTTTTGACGTCTGCTTGGCGACCGTATAACATATTTAGAAGCGTTTCTAACATATTTAGAAATATTTGACTATTATGACTGAGTAACAAAATGTGTTGGTGCTGCTTTCAGTTTCAGATTCAGATTGAGTTTGGAATGCGGAACGACTGAAACATATTATTGCGGTTAATGTCTTGAAATGGCGCTAGATGGTGTCGCATTTTTGCTAAACGGTTAGTGGTGGCGCAAGCCACTACCCCATTTCAGGCAATGCTTTTATGCACGTCTCCACCACTATTGAAATTCAAACGGTGCGACTTTTGAAGCGGTTGGTTCAGTCGAGCCGTTGCGTGCGGAAAGCCATGGCGGAAAACGTGTTAGCTTCTGCACCCGTTAAGGGACCGCGCGTTTCCGAGGGCCAGCGGGATACGCTGCTCGCTTTTATGGAGCAGCATCTCCAGCTGGCTTTAAGATCCAGCGAGCTGGGGCTGAGCTTCATCCTTGTTGACCGGCGACGGCTGTGGCAGCAGCTGGCCGACGCGCTGAACACGGAAGGGCCCGTTGTGAAAACGGTCGACCAGTGGCAGCAGGTCTACGAGGCCCGCCGCGACGCTACCGCTATGGCCCAACGGCAAAGGTGAGTGACCGTCGAATGGTCTGGGCGATTTGTCCTTCGACATTGGTGTGTATTTTCAGAAGCACTGGAGGGGGTCGCGCACCCGGCTTCCGGGGCCGAGTGCTCCAGCTGACGGGCACGGTCCGCTTCCGTGGCGTCACCGACCTCCCCTACCAAGAGGTAAGCACACTGCCGGCCTAATATCACGGGTTCCCGAATGGTGCTGACTTAGAGTTTGCCATCATCTGCAAGTAGTACCTTTAGCGGAACGCGACACTGTTGGTGAACAGGAAAATAGCGTAGGAGAGAATGAAAAAGCAGGTAGGTTAATCAACTAGAATCTCAGTTGGCTGCGCTTTCGGGAAAAAGGGGATTAATTGATCATCAGAGAAACAAAATGCCTTCAGGCAAGTGGCTCTTCAACAGAGAGAGTGAGAGAGAGAGAAATCACTTTTTTTATTCTGCGATAAAAAATGCATCGATGCCCTCAGTCCAGGGCGTCGCTTGCGGCGTGCTTCAGCGCTACGCCGATGAAGTCCGCAAGGAATCGTTGGTCGTGGCGGTCAGTCACTCGGAGGAAGGGGTAGATGGTAGGATGAAGGTTTGGGTAAGGGGGGTACTTTTGGATGGCATTGCCATATGATATGTGTTGCGTTGGGAGGATAGACACGACAGTGGCTACAGCGAGGGAAGTCGGGAATTGTTGTGCACGTTGCAATTCTTGACAACAGCAGCTTCCAGCCATGAGCTGGTTGTGAGTAATCAGTAACTCATGCGAACAGTTCCACCACGATTATTCGTTTCACTTCAGGTGCTGCGGAGGACCGAATAATCCACCACCCGCCTCGCTATCGCGGCAGAGAAGACGGCAGCAGCTCAGGAGGGCATCCTGGAGAAGGTGCGCTCCCTGGCACTAGTCATACCTGGGCACCTGCAACAAGAAAGGAGGAATTAATTTATGGTTTATTTTCGCCTTTTCAATTTCATTTTAGTCGTTTATTGTTTTATGAGTTCAGTTTATCTTGTTTATGTATTGTTCTTTGAGTTTTATATCTTCACTTTCATTTTATGCACTTATTGTTGCTTCATTTTGGGTTTTAGTGTTTAAGTTTCATTGTTGCCTTATATGAGTAATACAGGAGGATTTTTTGGACGAAAGGCGTAATGCGTGCACCCATTTTTTGTATTGTAGTATTTTCCTCTTTCTATTTATGCTAATCCAGCTGCAACGCCAGCGTGCTTTCTTTTATTTACACATTTCGAAGACACTGGAATCATTACAAGTAGTTGTTGATTTCTGTGTATGGGTTTTGTACTATGATATTTATATTGCTTCACTATGTTTTGTAGCTTACTGCACTCATTATGAAGCGTTACCGCATAGTGTTTGCACTGTGATATTTTCATTTCGGCACAGTGATGCTAAGGTACAACTACAATGTGGTCTTTTTTTTCAGAGCACCAAACTAGTCACTCTTCAAGTTGCATAGTTTCACAAATGAAAATGGCCATCATCATTGCACCACGCCGGTGATTGGTTTCCTCTAGTTTTCGTTCCAAGTGAGCAAGAATAAGTTTCAAGTGGGTGACACGTTCTGGGTGCTGTGAGATTGAAGAGCCAATTATTCATTTTGTATGTAATTTATGTTTCATCACAGCTGGCAAGTGCACTCACCTTTCTACAATTATGATTCACCTGTTTTTTAGCATCACACTGCAATTGCTGCCGATAAATGAATGCTTCTGGTCAGTGACTCATAACACTGAGAAGGGAACGGACATACCTGTCAAAGTCGTACTTTCTTGCAAGGTCACTTAAGTGTAACTGCAAGTTTTATGTGCCGTGGTGAAAACGCATTGTGTAATGCTCATGTTGCAATGTTCTCACATGCTTTGCTACGTGTAGCGTGCTGTATGTACAAGGTTCATAATGTACTTGTCGTCATAGCATGTGATAAAGTTGACCTTTGTATTTTTTTGTGCTTTTAAGTTAATTTACGTCTACCCAATAAGACATGATGTGACGAGTGTATTGTCACAACACTCAGCGCTAGATTTTTCTTTTGTGTTTGAATCCGCATTCATTACGCTTTACTTGCTTGCCTCGTCTGCGTATTCATGCTTGCACGGAAGTTTTCATACACCTAGCAGAAGAGGTGGCTAGCAAGCATATTGCCTCGTTCCTACCGATGTACACAGCATGCGGCGGTTGCAATCATTCTGGTGTGTTTTATGAAAATTATGCAAACCTTTTCCTGATGGTGAGCACAGAGTGCTGATTATATGTACTGCTTCCATCAAGTCTGTCATAACTATGATGGGTCAAGGGATGTTTCCATTTAATATTTCATGTGATATTTAAAGAAAAGGCTGCACTTTCACGTTGCTACCATGTTTCATGTTGCACTAGGAAAGAAGTACTTTGTGCCAATTCCTCATTACTGTAACCACAATGTATGGCAAAACAAACAAATGTTCGGTGTAGTGACTTGAGTAGAAAGTAACAAGTGCTGCATCTACATGCACAGCACGTGGCATATCATAGGATGCACAGAACACATACAAGCTGTTGTAGCATCGTATTTCTAATGTATCACAAGGAAAGAAGCATTTTGTGATGCGCATATTGCATAGAACAATGCTAGCTTGGGCGCAGCAGCAAACGCAGTTCTTCACAAAGGGGCAAGACTGTTTCACGAGTACTATTGTAAATAAGTGGTAGCCTCGGAGACTCTTGCACAGTGAAGAGGGTACAATTGTTTCCGAGTCCACGGCTGTGGCATTCTTCTTAAAGGATTCTTTGTATAACTTTACATTGTTTCTGTTTAAATTATCATAATCTGTCGGATGTTTTGATTTGGAAACATTGACCATCCGTATGGAGGGGTGCTTGATGTGCATATAAATTCTCTAATGTATTTTCCACTGTACAAACACAGCCCTGTGATAGCCTCGGGGCATTGCAATTTGGATAAATAAATTATGTATGTGTTATGAAAGCTCACCATTCCTGTGACATCAATATTCCTCTGACTATGAATAAAGTTGTAACCAACCAAAGTGCTCTGCCCTAGTTTGGATTACACATTACGAATACTTACCAAGCAGAGACTCGCCAGGCTGTAGTTGTGCGGCGAGGCGCGCACACAGCGGATTATGCTGCCACACTCAAGAGTCGTGGCCCGAATCAGGGAGCCGGAGGTCCACAACAAGGATGGAAAGTTCCGAGTTGCACACCTGCAATGAGGAGCAATACAACATAGCGCTGCATATATGGTCAAAATTCCTTTTTGCCATTCATATGCAGAAAACAATACATACATTTACGCTGGTACAAGCAGCTACACTGTTTCAGTCATAGCGTGCACAGGGTTTCGCATTTGGGGCCTTTTGTGCGCACGCCTATGGTTTGCACTAAGTGATCGCTAAATGAAAACTTGTGGCACGATATTGCGCAAGAACACCCATACACGCAAAATCCAGCCCATGCAATGGTTGTAAGTACTTCCCTGTTGAAAATGCTTCCATCTTATCTTCCCTATTGTGTATCGATTTTTGCTACGACTGCTACCCATGTTCCTTAACTCCAAAATGCACAACTCCATTGTGTATGCACACCAGAACGAAAACACAATTTTGATATAGCAAACGGATCATGCACAGAAACACATGGCACTCATCATTACCGCTGACATGTCAGACTTCTAAGAGCTCATACACAGTTCCCCACACGTTCTTTTAATCGTTACATTGCTAGTTATGCCGGGCTTGGGCATTAAACTGAACAATTGCTACTATGGGCGAGTAAAAATGGCGACTACAGTTTGAAGTAAAACATTCCAACAGTACTTACGACCATGACGTTGAGGGCGTAATAACCCTTCCTCGACATGAAGCTCGCCGTGTCGGCCGGGCTGAGTCCCTCCGGCTTCATAACGGCGATCAACGTGCCGTCGACGCACGCTAGCACACCTGGAATGGCACCGCGTCGCGCAAACGCCGCCTTTGCCTCATCCTTGGCAGCCGGCGTCAATGACGTACAAGTCCACCAACTTTCTCCGGGCAGACACGGAAATGATGGCCTCCGTCACTTCGTGGATGGTGTTGCTCGCGGCGCCATGCCTATTTGCTCCTCGTGACCAACGCTCCTCTGGAAGCTTCCGGTGCCGAAGAATCGCAGCGCGCACAACACCTTCCTTTCTGTGGAAAGGCCACTGGCTCGCTGGCATCCAATGATGGGGTCAAGCTCTTCGCTCAAGCTACGCACTGTTCGTTTGGACAGACGAAAATACTGCCGGAACTCTTCCTCCATCAACTCTTCAAATGCATCATCTACCTCGGGTCGTCGTCTCTGCGTGACTGCAGCAGCCGCACAGGTGACACGAAAAGACACGGCAGAGAAAGAAAACACCATTTTCTCCAACTGTTGGGATTAGAGTGTACTAGAATACGGTCAAGTGGGACGAGCGGCAGGCCGTGTTGCCAGGTCGGACAAGGCGGCGTAGCCAAAAGCTATAAAGTTGTAGCCCAAATGTAGCCAAACAGAAAAAAAGTGCAAAATAATTCGTAGCCAAATATAGCCGTTTTTATTTGCAGTTTTACTTCTGTATGCATTTTTACATTTGACTACGGCAATCCTTTTTTGCACAACCCGTCGTAACAAAAGTTGTCGCAGTTTCACCTGAAAAGCGAAGCATCAATTGCGATAGCAAATTTGTAGAGAGCTATACGGAGTAATGATATTAGCTTCATCAGCTGTATAAACTTGGACATGCGGCAGCACCGGCAACACGCAGAACTGTTGTCGACGCCGTCGGCGTTTTGCCCGCGTTCGCTCAAAATGCGCGCGGCGTTGGTGACTGTTGCCGGAGCCTCTGATATAAATAGGCACTTGATGCCGCAGCTAAACGTCGCCTCCCTTCCCCCCTTCCCCCCCTCCTCCCCCCCCCCTACCCCACGGCCTCTCGCGCGTCGGAAAAAGGCGCGTTTGCTCTACATATATGGTGATTGTAAAGGAGGAAAGAGACGCCTACTTCTGCAGCCCTTAAGGGAGCACGGCGCAGAACGCGCGTTTGTTCTCCACCGTGCGTTCACTCCCCGTGAAAGCGCGCGCCCCTCGCGCCCTTTCACTCGCACATACAGCGTTCGGCGCGCGGCGACGATTTCATCTCCATTGACGTCAGACGGAACCTCACGGCGACGGCGACGGCAGAAATCTGCTTTTGAGTGTCCATATAATTGCTATCGCAATAAAATGTCCGTGCCGCCGTGACGGTCAGCACTTGACATCAACAACACCGACTACATGCTTGCACAGAACACTTTTTGGTTGGCCCCGGAAGATCTTAAGTTCCAGCGAATCGCGGCAGAGGGCAAAATCAGTGCTTTTGTTTTAAGACAGATAGTACTATGTTATTATTTTTAGTTATTTACAGTAATATTAACTACAAACTCTACTTTTTAGCTGTCGTGAACGCAAAATAATGTTCAGCATCATCGATCTGCCTACGGCGTAGAAGTTCAGCTGTCCAGCGATCTGCGACGGCGACGTGATCATGGGTTCTTTTTTTATGAGCTACAACTATTTCGCGCTAGGATATCTTGCATTATTTGTCTCATCATCCTATCTTGTTTCTTCGTTTTTTTTTTTCTTTTTCAATTAGCTTGGCCCGGATTAGCTGGGACACACACTACCTATATAGTGACCATTTGCATCAACCTGGCCGCCATCTTAAGTCTCTAGCACGCCAATAACATGCGTTAAATAAGTGTCAGACAACAGACGCCACTCACTGTAGGAATCGGTGTAAGCGAAGCTTTAAAAGATTACATCGCAAAACGGCACACCGGTGTAAGAAGCGCGCAGTCGTTTTCGGCGACGAGCACGTCCCGAACTTACTCGATCGAAATGGTCAAAGCCGCAACGGCGCACAAAGGGCAAAGGTAAACAACAAATTGATAACAGTGGTTATGCTGCGAAAACCGGTTTCTGTCAAAAAGCAAACCATTTTGATGGCTAATAATGTTTCAAAATAGGGGCCCTTAAAGCTTGGGGCCCCAAAGAGTTTTGCGGGTGTTAGCGTTGAGACATGCAGGAGTTAAGAGATGTGGAATAGGCGTGTTGCGTTTGAGGATTGCGTGTTCCGCTTGTAGCGTCACTACGGCGTCAAAGAAAAGCTGTTATAAATATTAACATAAAAACTACGTTTTTATGATCAGACGAAAATTTCGACTTTCGTGTTTTCGTGTTTTATTACAATCTAGAAGTTATTCTATTAGCAGCATGCAACTTGTTGTTCTTAGTTTTGAGTAACCAAGTTTGCGTACCTTCACCCGGCCAAGTCAATCTGTGTTAGGCGTACGAGCCATGAAACCGACAACTGAATTCGGAATCAGCGGCGTCCAATGAATTAATCTTCATTGAAAATGTTAGTTGAGAGAAAGCGATAACCGCAATAACTTCTTCTAGTGTACGAACTTCACGCGTTTACACGAATCGCGAACCCAGTCTTGTGCTAGGTTACAGCCGTCGCTCCAATGGGCGCTGCCATGTTTGTTGACGAAAGCTTTTGTGGCAGCTTTTCGGGCTCCCGCTAAATCGATGAAATAGCGTGCCCGACGTAAAACCCAAACACAGTTTGCGTTTTGCGCATGCGCAGTGGTTTCGACGCTATTTGTTTGGGGCCCCAAAACGTTTCAGGCTCCTATTCCAAAACTCTCTAATAATTGCTGGGATTCTACGTGCCAAAACCACGATATGATTGGGAGGCATGGCGCAGTGGGGGACTCCGGATTATTTGGGCCACCTCGGGCTCTTTAACGTACACCTAAATCTAAGTACACAGTTGTTCCTGCATTTCGCCGTGATCGAAATGCTACCGCCGTGGCTGGGAATGCAACCCGCGTCCACGAGCCAGCAGCACAATACCTCACGAGCTAAACTAACACGGTGGGTGAAGTTCATGTGACCTGGTGCACTGATGTCATCGTGGCAAACATGTTTCGATATTAGCAGAATGAGTATCTGCATTCGTGACCTTAAGGGCACATCATCTAGAAGTAAAAGCACCAGAACCCACCTTTGGCTCGGGATCTTGCTCCCATTCTTTTTTATACAGTCTCGCATACTTGGCCCACTTCCTCATGTTTGGATTCTGCACCCTGAGGAGGATCCCATCTTACGTCCAACCTATCGAAATGAATCTCGAATGTAAGGACGACGAAAAATCCATCTAACAGGAAAAGGAAAATGGCAGTCAAGCTTCGCGCCAGAAACGTGGAGTAGGTCGAAAGCTGTGCCCGGCGTGATACTTCACCCGAAAGACATGGCCATGAACACACTGGAGCTTGTCATCCACCCGTATTTCCCTTCCTTCATGTCGGCGCCACGATCGCCCGACGGCCAAGACCCTATGTTATTGCTCTGCCTTCCTGAGCATAGCCATGTCAGTACAGTGCACTGTGGAAAAAAGAAAAAATACCGCATATCCACGGGGTGAATGATCATGAGTGGGCGAAGCTCCGGAGGGAATCATCGATAAACCGTGAATCTTCCGTGTAATTCGCCCAGTCTCGCCGCACTAAATCGAACGATTGACTTCCACCAATGACACGCGCCATATGTGACGTCACTCCTATTTTATAACAGCGCCCTTCATTATAATTGCACTATCTCCCGCTTAAGGGGACGCTAGCACAAACGCGTTATAAACGTGCAGTACTCTCTAGTAAGGGGGAGAGGCCACAGCGTCTTACGCAGCCGTTTACACATGCCGGAACGTGCACCGCGTTTGCCGACGCCATCACATGACTGCTGAGAGAGTATAACCCCCGTATTCATAAACGCTCCTCGACTTGAACTTGACTTGCCACCGCCTTCAACGCGTTTCGAACGCGCTGCCCAAGGCGGTGGCAAGTCAAGTTCAAGTCGAGGAGCGTTTATGAATACGGGGGTAAGGCGGAGAGGCCACAGCGTCTTACACCAGCTTCTTACACGGGCCCTAACGCACTAGCACAAACGCGTTAGAAACGCGCAGTCTTTCGTTAATGTTGGGTATTTATTGTCATCGTGTTGCGTGTGTCCAAGTGCGCTTCGTGGCGTAGTGGTTAGCGCCGCGCGTTCGGAAGCGAGGGATCCCTGGTTCAATTCCGCGCTACGTACACAACTTTCGGAATTTTTTTTTCATAAAAGTAGACGTGGCTACCTACTACTACGACGACGACGACTTCTACTACAGAGGAGGGACAGACCCACACCCTAAGGAGCTTCGCCCCTAAAAAAGAAGCCGTGAGCACGTCGCCGTCGCAGATCGCAGGGCAGCTGAACTTCTACGCCGTAGGCAGAGATAACGTGAGAGAGATGACGCTGAACATTATTTTGTGTTCACGACAGCTAAAAAGCAGAGTGCGTAGTTAATATTACTGTAAATAACTGAAAATAATAACGTAGTATTATCTGTCAAAAAATAAAACCACTGTCACGCCCTTTGCAGCGATTAGCTAGAACTTAAGAGCTTCCGGGGCCATCCGAAAAGTGTTCTGTGCAAGCATTATGTCGCTGTTGTTGATGTAAAGGGCCGACCGTCACGGTGGCACGGACATTTTTTTACGACGGGTTGTGCAAAAAAGGACTGCCGTAGTCTAATGTGAAAATGTATACACAAATAAAATTTCTAAATAATCGCTATATCTGGATACGAAATATTTTGCACTTTTTTTTCTGTTTGGCTACATTTGGGCTACAACTTCTCTAGCTTTTGGCTACGCCGCCTCGTCGGACCTGGCAACACTGGTTAGGGCCTCTATGGTGCTCCCTCGCGCTTAGGATTCTGAAACACTCCTTTCCTTACTAAGGACGTCTCACACGTTGTAAGGCGACCATTTGAGGAACGTCCCTTACTAAGGGGCCCTAAGTTAGGGCCTCCATGGTGCTCCCTCGCGCTTAGGTAGCCGGCATGCTACCTTCATGCATCCTAACCGCGCTCCTCTACCTGAACGTATGCTTCTCCGCAGGACTTTGCACGTGGTACGCTCGGCTTGGTTAGGTGCCGTGCGCGGCCAAGGCCGCAGTAGCCAGCCGCCGTGTATTGTCGTCCAGTTTGATTCCGCGGACCCTGCTTTGCGCCATTTCTTTTGTGATTCTGTGAAAAGCGAGCGGCGAGAATGACGACCTTGCGATATTTATCCGAAGACGATAGCTTTGAAAGCTATGCAAGGTTTCTTCCACGTACAAATGAACTTCTTTACGGGACTGTGTAGAAGCCTCCGCCGTTGACTCCAGTCCGGCATCTGAGTGACAGGCAGAATGCACTGGAATACTGCAACGAAGTGGAGTCGCTGTCAAATGGGTTTCGCACTCGCATCGCCACGTGCGGCTCAGGCGTTGGTCCGCCGCCTGAAATACGTTACGGTCTATATGTGCAAACTTTCAGGGGAAAAACATATTTCTTAGGGGAAACAAAGACGAAAACGTTCCTGTGACCATGACGTCTCTGATCTGCTGCGCCTTTTCTTTTTTCAGTTTTTGTTTCAGGTTATCCCACAGTTTTTTTTAGTTGTTTCACTTCGTGTTGGCGCACGTGCGACATGTTATTATATTCTGTGCACAGCCGCTCCCACGCCTTCGCGTTCAGCGACACAGCGTCTGTTTTCTTGCTTTCAATCACATTGCTCTAGCTGTGTATAAGTTCTGTGAACAAGTGTTTTTCTTCCTGCGTGAAATAAGTTTTGCCCGGCATGGCAAATACACACCACACGCATGAAAGAAAATGCAGGCAGAAAAAAAGAGAAAAAGAAAGCAGACGCCTGACCAACCGAACTGTCAGATGCTGCCAGGGTAGCTAGACTGAGCTTGATTTCCTGCCATGTGTATCATTTTTGAACTATTTTTACGTCAATAACGAAATAAATGGAATTTATGCCCAGATATAGAAATATAAATGAAATTCTAACAGCACCGGTAGTTTACTTTGGCAATTCGTTACAAATATTTTGTGTGCGTGTTTGCGTGGATTCATTCCGTGTACGCAAACACGCACAGCCACGCGGCCGGCTCAGCCAGCTAAAACATAGCCTTCGAGATTTGCTTCTACCCGATCAGAGCCACCTCTGGAGCGTGGATTAGGGTGCCACTTATAGCCCAAACAAAGCCAAGTCGCAGATTTTCAGTACCCCAAATATAGCCACATAGCCAACTCGTCCAAGTCGACGCCAAGATTTTTTCCCGTAGCCCAATTTGGCTATATATAGCCAAACCTGGCAACACTGGTGGCAGGGGCGGCGCATGCTTTGCAGTCAGTGTTGCCAGGTCTGACGAGGCGGCGTAGCCAAATACTAGAGAAGTTGTAGCCCAAATGTACCCAAACACAAAAAAGTGCAAAAAAATTTCGTAGCCAAATATAGCCATTATTATTTGCAGTTTTATTTGTGTATACATTTTCACATTCGACTACGGCAATCCTTTTTTTCCACAACCCGGTGTAACAAAATGTCCATGCCACCATTATGGTCGGCCCTTGACTTCAACATCAGCGACATCATGCTTGCACAGAACACTTTTTTGTTGGGCCCGGAAGTTCCAGCGAATCGCTTTAGAGGGCGAAATCAGTGCTTTTATTTTATGACAGATAGTACTAAGTTATTATTATTAGTTATTTACAGTTATTTAGAGTAATAATATTAACTACAAACTCTGCTTTTTAGCTGTCGTGAACGCTAAATAATGTTTACCATCATCGATCTCTCACGTCATCTCTGCCTACAGCGTAAAAGTTCAGCTGTCCAGCGGTCTGCGACGTGCTCACGGCTTCTTTTTTTATGAGCCATAACAAGTATTTCGTGCTATGATATCTCGTGTTATTTGGCTCATCGTCCTATCTTGTTTTCACTTTTAACACGAAAGTGTTTTATGCCGGGGTCCACCAAGACTTCACTGACGTATTTCCGTCACGGAAATACGTCATAGAACATAATACAAAGAAAGAAACCAGAAGAAAAAGTTCCACAAACATGCAAAATTTGGAAATCGAACCCACGACCTCTCGGTCCACGATTGATCGCCGAGCGTTTAACCCATTGCGCCACAAACGCATTTGCAGAAAGCTACACAGACGCGCCTTATATATCTAACACTCCTCCGTGTACCCGCGCTCTTGCTCGGGGCGGTGCCGCCGCCTACGAGCAGAAAAGAGAAGTACTGCATTATGACACTAACGCGCACCGACAGTGAACGCTTCGGTGGTCTCAGCACTACGACGCCTCGATGCCAGCATTCGAAGGGACGCTGGCATCAAGAAGCACTACCAACGCCACCTAGGTGGCGTTCACCGTACTCAGCACAGCGGAGCGTGGCCTCCGCAATTAGCTCTGAAAATGTTTCTGAAGTTGATCGCGGAGGCTGCAATTACGACGCGCTGTACGCGCTGATTTGACTCGGTGACGATTCAGTTACGTGCTTTGTCTTGCGCGTTGTATTAGTGTGTCAGTTACGTGCTTCGTCTTTCGCGTTGTGCTAGCGTGTGCAGCGTAGTGCAGCTTCCATATGCACGACGGTTGCTCATGGTCATCGACGTTGGTAGTCGTGATGGAGGAGACGTGCCACCAGGCGTCAGCGTGGGTGCATCAACGCCTAAGGGCGCTTTAGCCACAAAACACCAATAGACATTATATATCAATGTGCAATAAACATTACACTACTTCTGTGAAGACACGTTTCACTTTCGTGTTCTATACCGATTCCTATATAAGAGGGATCAACCACATTTTTTTTAATTAGCTTGGCCCGGATTACCTGGTACATGACCTATACACTGTTCATTTACATCAACCTGGCCGCCATCTTAGGTCTCTAGCACGGTAAGAACATGCGTTAAAATAAAGTGTCAGACAACAGATGCCACTCGCTCTCTGAATCGGTATAAGCGAAGGTTTAAAAGATTACTGCGCAAAACGGCACACCAGTGTAAGAAGCGCGCAGTCGTTTTCGGCGACGAGCACGTCCCGAACATAACTCGCTCGAAATGGTAAAAGCCGCGACAGCACGCAAAGAGCAAAGGTAAACAACAGATAAGTGTTTATGCTGTGAAAACCGGTTACTGTCAAAAAGCAAATCATGTTGATGTGCTAATAAAGTTTTAGAATTGGGGCCCCCAACGTTTGGGGCCCCAAAGACCTTTGCGGGTGCAAGCGTTGGGCCATAAATATTAAAATAAATTATAACATTTTATGATAAGAGTAATTTAGATTACCATGTTTAATTATAATTTAGAACTAATTCTATTAGCAGCAAGCAACTTGTTGCGGTTAGTTTTGAGTGAATAACTTTACGTACCTTCACGCAGCCAAGTCTATGCGTATTAGGCCTACGAGCCATGAATTCGGAATCACCGGCGTCTAATGAATCAATACTCATTACACATGTTAGTTGAGAGAAAGCGATAACCGCCATCACTTATCCTAGGTTACGAACTTCACGCGTTACCACGAATTGAGCCCAGTTGGGTGCTAGGTTAGAGTCGTCGCTTCGATGGGCGCCGCCATGTTTGTTAACAAAAGCTTTTGGGGCACCTTTTGGCGCTCCAATACCAGGAATCTGGGACATCGCCGAACAGCGCCTCTAGCGGCCGCCTCTGAAAACATGCGCATTTTCTATGGGAGAGCGTCGTTTTTCCCAAATAACTAATCATAGAAGCCATATTTCAAAATATTACCGTGGAAATAGGCTCTAGGAGCTTAGCCCGACATCTCATGCAAGCGGTACCATTACGTACGACGGAAAACCCGTTCCAAATTGCGGACGAAGTTCGAAGTATGGGAGTCTATGGAAAAGGCCAAATTTTGGAGGCTTTTTTGGCCAGTAAAAACCTATTTGCGATGAGCCTATTGCATCGATCGACGTATTACCGGGGATTTATCAACTTCAATGACTCAGCTTTCAGCTAGTTGCCGCAGCAGCTCTTGAAATGGCAAAAAAGTCGTTCCAAAATCGCAGTTTTCATAACAAGGTCGCAGAATTTATTGTGGTACGTATATAAACCTAGTTTTTGCCTCCAGTAGCACGTTGAACCGATAGCCGAGCGTTCTGCGTGACCGCAGATTAGGATCGCTGATACCACGATTGTGAGTGCGCAGGTTCGAAGCCAGCGGCGCCGCTATTTTTTTATCGCTTTGTCGCTGCTTAGTTTGGCGGTTTCCCGCCAGATGGCATATTCCCAAATGCAGGTCATTTAGTTACGGTTCCTGTTTCGTTTCTTTCTACTGTACCAACGTCTTCCTAAAAAATTGCTGGCTGGTTTCGTGAACATGGAACGTGCTTCCAAACTTCTTTTGCACTTTAGGTGTATTGTATTTGAGACAATAAACCCAGGTTACGTGTTTTGAAAGTTCATTTCTTTCTTAAGGCAAATATTTATGAAGACATTACTAAAAATATTTTTGCATCTTCAGTTATGTCACGGAAACGGCGTGTTTGTGCGATTCTTGTGCATCTTGAAACGTACCACAAACATAAACAGTGTCCAGTGTGTGCAATTAAAAGATTCAGAAGTAGAAAACTTGACTGCAGCCGCAGACGTAGTATTCTTACAAATGAATACAGAAGCTATTTGACTGAGTATATTTGCATTATATCAAAGCAGAATTTTTGCGTACCGGATCTTCAGTGCAAATGAAGGCTGTCCGAATTATTTCACAAGCTTTTTTGCTTAGTACAAACCGATACCTCGAAACATAAACATTCTATCCTCAATATGCAGCGCACGTGTCTTTTCATTTGAGCCATTCCCATATACCTTTACGAAATTCCAGAAATACTAAAGGTCTTCATATCCTTTTACCACGACGTACGCAGAGGAGTATTCGAAATTAGGCGAAAAGACACCGGGACGTGTTAATGTAGTTTGTCGTGTAAAAATAGAGAACGATTTCAATCACAGACCACACCCTTTTTGAGTTATGCCCACAAAGTGTTGCAAGAAGACATTGCTTTCGGCTACAATCACCAAAGTTGCTATCGCATCCTGCTGTTCTGTTCTTAACTAACTCTATTGCTGAATCAGATCGCAGTACCATAATATAATTACTGGTACAATTCTTCGGTAATTCTGTAAGAATATTCTCCTACCCTAAATTTAACGTGTTTCAACAATTGAAGAAACATGAGAAAGGACCGTGTGGGTTTGCAGAAATGTTCCCTTATTAGAATCGTTTATGACCCATATCGGTACAGTGGTATTGTCATGATCACGCCAGCGTCCACTGACACCATTTATCACTTTACTGCCTGTAAATAAAATACCAAAGTGTCGTTCCTTGTACGTGAGTAGCACAATCGCAGTTGATCCTTTCATATGGGCCCACTAAGCCACACATTCCCTTTTCTGCCATACTGCCACAAGAGATGTCAATTTCACCCTTGAATTTCTCCCTTTCAGTTTCCCAGAAAGTATAGGGACGTACACAAGAAGAACATGCGAAATTTTGAAGTAGTCCTGAGATTTTAGTAAAATTTCATAGGCAATGTTATTATCCTTTGTATGTTTACATATTTATTACACCTGATTGGTGATAATAATGACGTACTACATAATAGTTCAGCTCTTCTACTTAATAAGTCATGTCTGAGATGGCTGTCCTGAAAATTAACCAGGTGTAAGCACTGCATGAGGTTGGCTGGAAGGCCATTCACTAAAAAAAATTGTGTGCAGAATAAATAAAATGCAGGTGTTGAATCGCACAGTCGCCGCCAAAAGTTTACGCGGCCGATCGAGGTTCTGCGAATAAGTTCATTTTCAACGCAGCTACGCCCGCAGCCAGTAAAACTATGCAAAACTTTTGTTTTGTTTACTCTAGACCAGTATACGCTGTAAATCTGAATACGACGATGCGTGACTAAGGCGTAGAAATATAAATATTTTTTCACCTTCCGGGGTACGAATGCTTTTGACGCTGACTACACGTTCTGAAGGCGAGGTTGCTTTTTACCTTATTCGTGATGACAAGCGCGAACTCTTGATGATGGAATATTGGAGCTTAGAATTGTAGAACTTGTGCAAGCTCAGGCAACTTCACGATGCCAACATAGCGATGAGGGGACGTCGCGACTTGCCTCGCCGCCGCCTCACGGGCGTGCTGGGTCGCCCAGGTTTGGTCGTCGAGGGCGGAGCTCCGCAGAGCCTCACGCAACCTCGACGAGAGGGTCGTGGTGTGAATGTGAGTGTATTGTGCTGGGCACTCCCACAGCATATGCGGAAGCGTAGCCGGGTGAGTGCCACAGCACCGGCAGTTGGGGGTGTAAGCTTCAGGGAATATAAGGTAAAGGCGGACGGGTGAAGGGTACGTATTTGTTTGTAGCAGACGCAAGGTGGTAGCCTGCGCCCAACTGAATTTGGGGTGAGGTGGAGGGAAAGATCGGCACAGCATGCGTTTTGTATATTAAAACTGATGATAAATGAATAGTCAAAGTAAATGAATGTTACTGTCCGATTCTGGACAGACTCGAGTGTAACGTATACGTTCTATATCCCGGTAGGCTCCATACTAATTCCATACTACGTATTCCTATTCGAATTTTGGCCTGTCTTAAGCTTACCGAGTTTCAAGTAATCAAAATAGGTAAGCAATTGCTTCTTGGGAGGTAGCCGAGGCCATGGTAGATGTGATTACTAGTGCGGTATATGTTAGTAGGCTGACTGGGATTATTACATGAAGTGCGCCAACGTACCTACCTAAAGTCACGGTGGAAATATACAGAGCCCTTTATTGTTTATATATTGAAGTCATTAGAGAGTGCCTCTCCTAAAAAGTAATAACTTTAATAATATCAGGACTGAATAGCCTTCTGTTAAGCAGCTAGGAAAAATACCATGTACGAAGTTCTAATGTGGTTTAAATTGCAACGTTATCAGCGCTTCCAAAAGAAAGTGACTGTACAAGTCCATCTTTCTCGGGCGTTCATGTCACCCAGGTACCACCGCCTGACACATGAACTTTATATTTTAAAATCTGCCCCGATGACGTAAGTTACGTTGCGGCAAAAAATAAATACCCTTTCTAAAGAACGAACCATAACAGCTTCGCGACAAAGCGCAGTACGTTGGCGCAAGTCGTCATTTGCGATAACGATAAGAGCGACAGCCCGTAGTTAAAAATCACTTGTCACTCTCCGGTTTTCTTTTTTGCTCGAGGACGCGACTAACCCATAGAAGGGTAATCTCTCCCTTCGCATGATGCTTGCGACCTTTCTGGTTCCGGACAAGCGCGTTGTTTGTGTATATTTCAGGCGCGCTTGGCATCGAAAGGCTGTCACAGTTACTTCGGTAGCTATACGGAAAGCGCGGACAACCAGTTCACTTTGAGCAAACGCGCTCTCAACCAAGACACAATTGTGAGAAAGGGGCTCCTATATTACCCATAGCGAGAAATGTATCCAGAAATTACACCTCATTATCCCGATGTGTTTATGAGCCGCACTCTGCGGCCTGTATTCCGTATTATGACAAAAAATATAGTTTGTGCAGTGTCAGTATAGCCTAAACATAAAACAGGAAACTGAAGTCATCACATCAACTATCATATATCACAAATTGAAAGAAATAAAACTGTCACCTTTACTTGGGAGTGCGGAGAGCTGCGAGCATGCGCTACTCCCGATGGAGGAGAGAGACAACTGGCGGCACGGCAAACGAAGATTTAATATATACAGGAGTGGTAGAAGCACGCAACACACAACACTGAAACTGAAACTCAAAACTAAGAGCACGCCAAACTAAACACGTAACTTCACAAAAATGCTTACTTAATAGAAAATATCAAGCTCTGACTACATGCAAAACTACCAGAAAATATTCGATTTCAGTTTCGGAGCCTAGCTCAGCCTTAAAGTCTCTAGGTCAGTCCTATCCTTTGTTCTTAAAAGTCTGACCACCGATCTTAAAAGTCTGATCGACGCAGCTAGGCCCCGGCCTAGCTGCGTCGATATCAAAAATGTGTACTCTTACGGGCCGCCGACTTGACGTTCCTCACGTCGGGTCCAAGTCGTGTTCATTCGGGTGTTTTTGCTGCCGTAGGTGCTAACGACTCGCGTTGTCTCTTTTTCGGCGGTGAGCTCGTCGGTTCGTCGGTGATGAGCCCGTCAGCTCGTCAGCGATGACGCTCGGCGTTGCTTAGGCCCACCTGCCTAGGTCTAGCGTCGGGATGCGTCCCAACTTCTTCAGGAGTGCCGACGTGTCATCCCGAGGAGATTAGAACGTGCCGGTCTGCCACAGAAGGGGGATCCTCTCTGGGGTGCCTGGTCCTGCCGTGAGAAGCTGCAGCCAGTCCAGGAGCCTCACTCGAACTGGCCGAGGTCGACGGCCACACCTTGGACGGCCAACGTCACGGACTCGGCCAGACCCCCAAGTCTCCCGTCGCCAGAGCGGAGCTAGCGATGCGACCTTCCTGACCCGGTGCCACGTTGAAACTCAACGGACAGCGCCGTTCATCCCTCGACTATGCCTCGGTTCGTGCGCCTCGCGCGCTCGCGCCGTTCGGAACGCTCCGCCAACTTCTTCGTCCTCTTCTCTCGCCACGGGTGACCTCTTACATGTGACAAAAACTGAAACTGTACTTCATAATACCCGCACTGCAAACTTTGATGCATGTGATTCATTTCAATTTCCTATCTGTTCCAGGGTAGAAATATGCTGTTCAGTTGGTAAACACAGATTATTTTGCAAAATTTGATAAGAATTTTTGCCTCCAAGATATGTTCCTATTGGTCATGCACATTTCTCTCTATCGAATATATGGTCGAAACATCACAAAGTCGAATTGTGAATCATTTAAAAGTTTAACTGGCTTCTCCACATAGGGGAAATGCCGTAGGAATTTGAAAATGTAATAATACACAATCATTTGGTTGCATTAACTTCCTGGCTATAGGCATGTAATGAAAAGCTCAAATGTATTACACAGCTTTGTCTTTTCGCGGCAATTTCATCCACTGCATTTGTAAAGCAATGTACGTTTTTTTTATTTTAGCGCGAGTCCAAAAACACATAGCATTTTATATACCAAAGCGATGAGTTTCAAGAGCTCGTTAATTAGGTTGTCATTTGAGCAAATAAAACGAGACACTTTCATGCACAGACAAAATAAGCGGCTAAGAGGAACAGCTGACTAGTCATTTCAGAAGAATAACTGAGTTTGGCTATGTAGTGTTAAACTATGGAGCTTTAAATAATGCACATATTTTATACATCGCTGGATAGGGGTCATTGGAGATCGCTGGGCGAGGCCTTCGTCCTGCCATGGACATAAATATAGTCTGATGATGATGAATATACATTGCCGGAGGTGACCACCCCTCATCCAAGATATATTTTTTACAGTTTAATAATATATTTATTTGCGCCGTCAGCACTCGAAGGCATTACGGAAGGAAGTGGGTTGAGCAGGCTAAACAAATAATGCAACTATTAAAAAGTAACTTTCTAATCATATAATTTTAGCTGGTGGTACGTGGAAAAACTTCAGTGCGCACGACGAAGGCAGCTTTACAATTATACCATATTACCTGACCTTACAAAGAATTTAAAAGGAACATGGTAAGTAATTAACAAATTCAGATTACACAACGTACGCTAGTTGATGTTGCATGAAACTTGCGTTTATTAGTACTCTTTAGGATTTCTTTGGGGAGGCGATAGCATTCAAGGGCAGTTCGAGGCCAGAAAGAGCTGAAGGAAGTTAATGTGACTACATCTGATACGTATTTTGTACAGCTGATCAATACGATGCCATATATGTGGCGACGGAGATACAGTCGTCCGCGGATATATCAAGCCAACTTATAACGAATTATTCTGTACATCGAACAGCTGTAAAATACCCTTGAAAATTTCATGCAAATGCATAGGGCTGGTGCACGCGTATAAAGAACGCTCGTTCACCAGCACATTCGATATATCGAACGCGGTGCCACGCAGAAGACCTCATAGTGCATTTATTTGTACACTTTGACGTATTCTGGCACCTGGAGGTGGAGAAGAGATAGTGCAGTCAGTTGAGCCCTGTCAGCCTGTTCGGCTAGCCCTCATGCTACCTCGGACGTCAACATTCCTTCTATCCGATTTTCGAGGCGTCGTCGTGTGGGTTGAGTGCCTATTCATGAGTTTATTTTCCGCAAGCGATGGCCCCTACAAGTGTAAAGAAAAGAATCAGCTTGAACTTTTCAATGAAGTTGAAAGTGAACCAGCATTTTTTTTTTTTGCGGGTAAATAAAGTGTGCTTGCTTTTTTTCCCCGAGTTGCGTGCAGTAAATTAGCGGCTCTCGGATGCACTAATCGGTAAGCCACCGTTTACCTGAGGGCCTATTATTTTATATATATAACGAACTTTTTGTGATCCCCTTCAGATTCGATATATCCGGGTTCGAGTGTATCAGTTTACGGGTTACAAATTCAAGTTTAGTATTATTTGGAGTTAGAGTAGCTTTTCGATCATAAGTTGAACATATAAATACAATGAAATTTCACACATTGGATGTATACTCAAATTTCGTCCTATTAGTGTTTTCTATAGTAGTAACATGAGAGAAGATGGTGGCATTATAAGTGTACAGGAGTCAATAACCCAACGTTCGATCCGCATTGTTACTAATGTCGATATGCCATGTAAGATTAACCGTACTATGAACACGTGAATACTTTTATGAATATACAGGCTGTAACTGCGTGTACGCACGTCGAAGAGCTGTTTTGAATGGGAATTGCTCATATGATGTTGCTGCTACGTCTGGTGTGGCGCAAGGCGCCGTGTGGGGGCCGATTCCTTTAAATTTTTGTAATGCGAAAGCATTATATGCCCCATTACGCGAAAACCCGTAGTTGTAGTCGGCGACGGTACCAAAAATGGCCGACGGCAAAGAGTAAAAACGCGTAAAAAATGCTCGAATTGATGACAAATATAGCAGGCAGGTTCATGTAAACAAAATAAACTAATCCCTTTGAAATAAAAAATAGGTAAATTTTGATCTGGGCGGGAATCGAAACCGGGCCTCCGGGGCACGGAGACCTGATTTTGTCCCCTACGACCGGATAAACTCATCCTAGCTCGACTCGCAACTCCCGCCCCACCACTACTCCGAATTTCGCTGCTGCCGAGAAATGTATGCAGCCGTCTACGCCTCAAGCTCTGGCGAGGCACCAGCACTGGCCGCCCCAACTCTCTGCCCTACGCCACCCCAAGCTACCCATCGACGATCATAAAATCATCCTCCGTCCCCGTGGCGGCCTCAACCTTCGGACCGTGAACAGCGTTGCGCTTCGCGATGCCATTCTGCAAGCAGCCCGCCTCGGACACCAAGAGGCCAAGCCAAGCACCGTAATCAACACCCTCCAACACGTCGTCCTCATCAACACTCCCGACCCCCAACGCCGACACCACTACCTCGCCATCAAGTCCGTACTCATCAAAGACACTGCCTACGACTACTCCTACCAAGCAGACTGCGCCCGCGGTGGGGTTCACGGGGTCCCTCTCGCCCACTCTTACGAAGACATTCAGGATCGTCTCAATCGCGAGCAGAACCCTCCCATCCTCGACTTTATACGCATAGGCTCCACGGAGTCCATCATCATCCTTTTCGAACAAGACTGGGTGCCCAAGCACATCTACCTCTCCTCCGTAATCTATAGGTGCTCCCTCCTCAAAAAGAATATCGAGCACTGCCCTAACCGCGGCGCACCCTGCCACCACGCGGATGTTTGCCCGGCTCCCAAGCAACGCCGCTGCTCCGTCTGTGAACAAGTAGACCTCCTACATCACACGTAGTAGACCCCCTACCTCACACAGTAGACGCCCTACCTGACATTTACCCTCCGCCTACCTCAAGCAGGTGGTGTAACACCCGGGAGAATCTGGGTAGTGATCACTACATTATTGAGATTCTCCTACAAGCAGGCCCAGCACGCAGACCCGCTCGTGGTGCTGCCATCACGAAGTGGGACTCGTTACGCACTTTCCGAGCAGCCCTCACTCTACACACCATCTCAGACATAGCTACTTGGTCCGACCACCTCTAGTGCGACGTCCGCGCCGTGACTCGCCCCCTCCCAGAGGACTGCCCTGCGGACGCGATGGATTCCCATCTCCTGCAGCTCTGGAAAGCTAAGGCGGGACTCGAGCGGAGGTGGCAGCGCCAGCGCTGGAATACAACATTCAGACGCCGGCTGACCCAGCTCAACAAGGAGACTGAGACGCATGCTGCGACTCGCTCTCGCCAAAATTGTGGATCCCTCTGTAACAGGCTGGAGCACAACATGAGCCTGCCCCAGACATGGAACCTATTCCGCCATCTCATTGATTCGACTCAGTCCAAGACACACCAGAAACAGATCATGACGAAGCTGATAGACGCATCCGAAGCCTCCCCGCAGGAACTCCTCCAAACGCTTCGTGGTCTACACTTCCCCGCATATCCCCCCGGAGACCACCCACTATACAGGCTCCCCCAACGACCTCCTCGACAAAACCATCAGAGAGGCAAAAGTTAGGGCAGAACGTCAGCGCCTGAATACTTCCTCAGCTCCCGGTCCCGACGGAGTGCACAACAAGGCACTACGCAACCTCGATTCCCCCTCCATCACAGCCCTAACCAACTACTTCAATGAATGCTGGGTGCGCGGCGCCCTCCCAACCCCAAGAAAAGGACGCTAAGGTAGTTTTCATTGCCAAATCAGGTAAACCACTTGGACCCGATAATCTCCGTCCCATATCCCTTACGTCTTGTGTGGGCAAGCTTATGGAGCACGTTCTCCAGACCCGGCTGAGCCGGTATCTGATAGATGCCAAAAGCTCCGTCTCCGTGTACGTGAAAAAAATGACTATCTCTATCATCTCCTCATGTTAGCTGCGGTAAAAACTACATTTCATTGTTTAAACGCTGAGATGAAAATGGAACTACGTGTAGTACATTGCCATATTGCTGCCGCGTCCGGTATTTTCATGAAATCTCGGTGACTTCGAAATACGCCTCGACGTCTTTCGGCCGTGTGGGACGACACATAGATCTAGACCAATTTATTGTCAAATTTCTCGAAAGCGGATGACAAGAATATGAGTGAACCACTTCTTTACAGTAGTTACACATGCACCGTACTTCACACCCAGAGTGAATATTTTGCGTAATCACTTCCGAGTGAATTTCGAAAACAAGTGGAAGGCAATGTGCAATGTATTGTACAAGGGGTCTCAGGAGGATATACTTAAATGTTTGCACAAGAAACCGCATCGAAAGGAACAACACTTAGGCGTTTAATTAATGCTGATTCAATATTGCAGTATGAGTAGAAAAAGAAATGTCCAGAATACATATTCTCAATTTAGTAAAGACCCTTGTTTGAACTCGGCAAGAGTTGCATGTCGATGTTAGTGTCCGACAGGCTGCCATGGTGGAAAGAAACTACAGAAGGGAGCGTCACGTGACAATCTTGAAGCCTAGTCATAAAAAAATATAATTCAGAATTCGCGAAAGAAAATGCACAGTAGCCACGTGGCAGACAATCGGTAGTTCTTTGCGCCCTGCATGATGTGCTGCATACGTGCGTGCGTCGGTGCGCCTGTTTAGTGCCGTGGAACGTTTACAGAAGGAACGCCGTTCCCTCTGCCATTCCTTCGTAAAAATAACATGTTACCGTTAAAGTTCCACCGACCCTTAAAGCAATGGTGGCATTCCTCCATTCCTCCCAAAAGGAACTAGTTCCTGGAACGCCGTTCCGTACAACACTACACCAAAGGGAATATATCGCTTTCGCATACCCACACGTAAACAGTTTGAAATGTATCTGCCGAATTTCTTCGTTTTTTTAACAGCGAAGCTGTTTAAGCCAGCCGTAATTTGTGGTCCGTATCAAGAAACTGCCAAGAAAGAAAATAAACTTTCTTGCCGAGGTGGGCTTCGAGCCTGCGCACCTCCGGTCGCAAAGCGAGCGTCGTAACCACTAGGCTATACAGCCACGCTGCCAGAACATGCGTTTATGCGAATCATATGGTTACGGAAGGATGGGAGGAAAGAAAAGAAGAAGATCGAGAGACACTGGCTGCTGCGTGTTGTTGCTGGTCAGCTATCTTGACCACACTAACCCTACTTGTGCATATATTGTAAATACATCCAGTCTGTACTCCCAACCAAGGCTGGCAACGGAGCTCCACAGAGGGCGTCGCATCACCATCCCCACCATGACTGACGGTGAGCACGCGGGATCAACGTCTTTGCCGCCTCCAACGTCAACGGCACCGTCGCCAGCTACGTCGTCGTCCCCATCGGCTGTGGTTGTACAAGCCAAAGATCCCGGAACTTTCTGTGGGACCGATGACGACGACGTTGAAGAGTACCTGGCCATGTACGAACGCGTGAGTGAAGTCAACAGATGGGACCCTACGCTTATGCTAGCTAACGTGTTGTTGTACCTAAGAGGCACGACAAAGGTCTGGTACGAAAACCACGAAGAGGAGCTGACCAGCTGGCACCAATGCAAAGAGAAGCTAAAAGAGTTGTTTCGGCCAACCAGCAGGCCGTAAGATTGCCGCAAAGCAGGAGCTCGCCTCCCGTGCCCAATCCCCCACAGAATCCAATGTTTCGTATATCCAGAACGTGCTGGCGCTTTGTCGTAAAGCCGATCACGACATGACTGAAGCTGAGAAGGTCGGGCACGTGCTGAAGGGAATCGCTGACGACGCCTTTAATCTGCTCATGTGCAAAGGCTGTTCTTCAGCTGATGCTATCATTAAAGAGTGCCGACAATTCGAGCAGGCCAAAAGCCGCCGCGTCCTACAACCATTCGCCACTCGCCAATACTGCCGCAACGTCGACATGTGAAGATCAGCCCGCACAGCAGCATGCGTCGCCATCAGAGGACGTGGTGCGAATTGTTCGTCGTGAACTGGAAGCGATGGCGCCCGCAGCTTTCTATTCGCGTCGCCCTGACGCTACCCCTCTTTCACTTCCTCTTGTTCAAGCCATCGTTCGCCAGGAACTTGAAAGCATTGGTTTACATTATGTCTGTGCGGTCGCCAAACCCAGAGCCAACGAACGCCCTTCTACTCTGTTTGATCCACCGCGACGCTTCTCTCCGCGTTATCGCAACCCGACTGAGTGGAGAACTGCGGACGACCCGCGGATATGTTTCACCTGTCACCGTATTGGTCATGTCGCCCGATACTGTCGCAACTCATGGCCCTCAACACCTCGCAGGCCGACAAACCTGAACCGTTTTGATGGAAATTCCCGCCGTGTTTCGCCCTCGTTAACATTGCCGACAACTCTGCCATGAACGCGTGGTACAGTCGCTCACCATCGCCTCGCGGACACCAGTCTCGTTCACCACAAACACGTCGCCCATCTTCCCATTCGCCACAGCCACGTCGCCTTTCTACACCTGTGGCGTTCGACCGCGTTCCGTGGGAAAACTAAGAACTGCAGCCCTCGGAGGTGGTGCTGCATTGACAACTACTGCAGCAAATCCTCTGTCTGTGCCCACAAAGAGAAGTATAATTGACGTCAAAGTAGATGGCGTACCTGTCCAAGCACTCGTCGACACTGGAGCCCACATATCTGTGATGAGTGCTTGCCTACGTAGATGTTTAAAGAAGGTCCTCACCCCAGCAGCTGCACAAGTGCTTCGTGTGGCCGACGGTGGCGTGCTGGTTGTTCTTGGAATATGTACTGTACGTTTAAGTATAGCCGGCCGCCATACTTCTGTTCTCTTAGCTGTGATCGACAACTGCCGTCACGACGTTATCCTTGGGTTGGACTTTTTATCCAACCATTATACTCTCATCGACTGCGCAACCGGAGTCCTTCAGTTGGAACTGCTTCAACTCGCCGATGCTCCAAGCATCGCGCCGCCACCGCGCCTGTGCTCGCTTCAAGATGTGCGTCTGTCACCCGAGGCAGTCACTTACGTCGCTTTGACCGCACAGCCACAGGTTCCTGACGGTAAATATGTGCTTCGCCCCATCGTCGACCTGCTTTTGAACCAAAACGTTGCTGTTCCGCATACGCTGATCACGGTTACGAATAATGACCTCGTTCTCCCGCTTATGAACTTCAGCCTGTGCCCTCAAGTGCTTCCAGCCGGCATGTTCTTGGCCAGCGTTTCTAGTACGTCCGAATTTGACATTGAGGGTATAGATGCCGAGAGTGGATTATTAGCACCAATTGCAGCTCACAGCTCTGATTCTTTCATGAATGGCTTCGCCAAAATGATTGCAACTGACCTCCCCTCTGCTCAGGCCAAGGACCTCCGTCTCCTGCTCGAATCGTACAGCGACATCTTTGATTTTGGCGACCGCCCTTTCGGCCAAACATCTGTTGTTCACCACCGTATAAACACTGGAGACATGAATCGTATTCGTCGGCGTCCCTATCGTGTATCACATGCTGAACGTAGAATAATCTAATCAGAAGTGGACAAAATGCTTCGCAAAGGGGTCATCGAACCATCAGCTAGTCCTTCGGCTTTACCAGTCGTCCTCGTGAAGAAAAGGATGGCACCTGGCGTTTTTGCGTCGACTATCACCATTTAAATAAAATCAGGCGAAACGACGTCTACCCATTACCACGCATCGATGACGCCTTGGACTGCTTGCACGGAGCTACATATTTCTCGTCCATTGATCTTCGATCCGGCTACTGCCAGATTTCTGTTGATGAAATGGACCGCGAGAAAACTGCCTTCATAACACGTGATGATTTATATCAGTTCAAAGTAATGCCCTTTGGCCTATGCAATGCTCCTGCGACATTTGAACGAATGATGGAATCTCTTTTGAGAGGCTACAAATGGACCACCTGTTTTGTTATCGTGACGACGTTATTGTTTTTTCTCCCACGTTCAGCAGCCACCTTACGTGACTCGCTGCAATTCTTGCGGTCTTCCGAAAAGCCGGCCTTCAGCTGAACTCTACAAAATGTCAATTCGGGCGCCGTCAGATTACCGTGTTGGGACATCTCGTTAACGCAAGCGGTGTACAACCAGATCCGGATAAAGTTCGCGCCGTTCGCAGTTTCCCTGTGCCTCGTTCTGCTCTGACGTGCGCTGCTTACTCGGCCTGTGTTCTTATTTTCGCCGTTTCGTCAAAAACTTCGCCAACGTTGCTCGCCCTTTCACAGATCTTCTAAAGAAGAACAAGCCTTTCTCATGGGCCCTGGAGCAGGCTCACGCGTTCGCCGTCTCATCGGCTTTCTGACCACCCCTCCCATACTTGCCCACATTGATCCATCTGCACCGACCGAAGTCCACACTGACGCCAGTGGCCACGGCATCGGTGCTGTTCTCGCCCACCAGCAGAATGGTACCGAGTGCGTAATAGCTTACGCCAGCCGCCTGCTCTCACCTTCTGAGAGGAATTACTCCATCACCGAGCGTGAGTGCTTGGCTTTAGTGTGGGCTGTCGCCAAGTTCCGGCCATATTTGTACGGCCGCACGTTTTCGGTCATTACAGACCACCATGCCCTCTGCTGGCTGTCTTCCCTCCGGGACCCGACAGAACGGCTGGGTCGCTAGGCTTTGCGGCTCCAAGAATTTTCTTTTATTGTCATCTACAAGTCTGGACGTCTGCACAAGGACGCTGACTGCCTCTCTCGTCATCCCGTGGATCCTCCTGATCCTGTTGCACATGATCCGGAGACCTGCGTGTTGGCTTTCACTGACATGTGCGACATGCGCGCTGAACAACATAGCGGCGAGTCCTTGCAGGCCATCATCGCCGCGGAGTGCAATCTGGCAGCACCGACGGCCCGTGCCGCATGTTCGTGCTGCACGACTGCTGCATTGCGTTCGAGCGTCGTCGTATTCGTCCACAGCTGGCGCGTTTGTACGCTCGTGCTCTGCGAGGTGAAGAGGTTTTGCGTGCTATGAGAGCGAGAGAGAGCGACGCACTCACGGAGCGGGTCTCCTGGAACGCGATGTCGGCATTGGAACGCGGTGTCGGTGTCGCAAGCTGCGCTGTGCAACGCGCCGTGTCGGCCGTAAATCCGAGACGCACGAAAAGAAATTATCATCTACATGAGTGATAAGATGAAAAGTTCGCGTGCACTTCCGGGAAAAGCTGGGCTACGATCCCACAGCTTCGCTGTTTCAAGCGTTGCACGGCCGGGTGCAAGGTTTTTTTATTAGCAATATGTGTGATATTATCGAACCGGGATAGAATTTTTTGGATGATTGTGTACTGTGTGCAAGGGCATCTAATGAGTCATTGTTTTTATTGGTGGCCGACTTGAAGCAAGTATAAAAATGGTGTGTCACTAATAGCATGTTCCTAAACATAAATAATTATATAGACATTAGCTTCACTACAAAACTGTAACAAAATCAGATATAAGTATTTGTTAAGTGGTCAGTTCAAATAAAAAAATAATTCAGCAGTGAAATATTTAGGTCTTATACTGTCAGATCGAGGATGGCTCTTGGTCATAACATGTTAATACCGTAGTTAGAAATGCAGGGAATGCCCTTCACTTCTAGCAACAAACTTTAAAACACAGAAGTATTACCGTAAAAGAGTAGCGAAAAAAACAAGTTTTACCAATGTTGGTGTAGGCAGGCCCTGTGTTGAATGTGGTTTCTGATGTGCATATCAATGCAGCATTGGGTGAACGTTAAAGAAACCCACGTGGACTAAATTAATCCGGAGTCCCCCACCCCAGCGTGCCTCATAATCAGATCGTGGTTTTCGCACGTAAAGCCCAACAATAAATTTTTTTGCATAATAATGCTCTTGAAAAAGTCCAATCCGTCGCGACACTGTTCAACCTGTGGATATACAACCGCTTTCTAAGCGTAAGCGGAAAAAATAACGACTGGATCCTTTTGCTTGAACAGGGAAGCAGGTTACGTCTTAAGCTGCTTTACTCAATCTTTCATAATCATGTTGACAAGTACACATGTTTATCTTTCACCGGTTACCGCTTTTCACCGGCTAACAAACGTTAAACGTAATCGCTAGGCACAGCACGCGCCTGCATGTATCGGAAGTCTCTCGAACGTTATCGATGCTTCTATCCGTTGTCTCTTGTCACCGACGCTCATGTAATCTGATTGTATGAGCGATGCGAATTATCTAGAACTTTTGGGAAGACACGCGGGTACGAAGGAATATTCTGGCACCTTCGATGACTCATGTATAAAACCCGACGCGTTTCGCCGCTGATCAGATTTCGCCGTTCGCCGTCTGTGCTCGCCGCTTTCGTTATGCTTCGAGCGTAGCTTGCTTTTGTGGGCCTGCAAGGGTTCGCCGTCAACGCGCAACGTCCACAGCTTCGCGAGCGGCCACGTGACATCGCCGACTACCTCGCCATGCAGAGCCCAGTGGCAACCACGACGACCATCAGGCTCACCGTCACCTGGCCGCTACATCTCGCCGCATCGCCGGCTGTATGCCGGCCCAAGCCGGGGCCGATCTCCCAGCCCTTACCCGGGAAACTAAAGGCAGCAACCGATGAAGGTGCGGTTGCTGTACGACGCAATGCTGAAGATACTCCACCGCTGACGAACTAGATTCGCGAATCATCATGACGAGGTATCAGCATAGCGCCTGGCAAGAGCCTTGACGACAACACTTCGCCGCCGAAAGTAGACCTACCAACGCGACGTAGCAGCAGTGGAGCAAGCCGACGCAGCCGTGATCGGACGCCACTATTTAACTATAACGCCAGACGATGGTCTACCGATCTAGACGTGCGATTCGATGGTCATAATGTCACCGCTCTGGTCGACACTGGAGCAGACTATTCCGTCTGTAGTGGCGAGTTCGCCGCGAAGTTGAAGAAGGTGAAAACGGCCTGGCAAGGACCCGATATCCGGGCAGCGGGAGGACACCTAATAACGCCGGCTGGAATCTGCACAGCGCGAGTCACGGTAAACAACCGCACTTATCCGGCGAGCTTCTTAATCCCTCAGCACGGCTCCAGGGATGTTCTCCTAGGCATGGACTTTCTGAACCAACACGGTGCAGTCTTCGACTTAAGGTCCAAGTCGATAACGCTTTCAACGCGCAATGCGATACCACCGGATACAAACATCAGTTACCATGCCTTGAATGTGCTAGAAGAACAAGTCACCGTTCCGCCTCGCTCCAGCCTAAGGATTTCCGTCGCTACCGAAGTGCCTGCAGACATGAAGGGCATCATCGAGGGCGATCATCACTTACTGCACGACCGTGAAATTTGCGTTGCTAAAGGCATAGCTGAGCTACGTGAAGGGAAAACAAGAGTGATGCTCACGAACTTCAGCCACGAATACAAGCACATTAACAAATGCACCATGGTCGCCTACATCGACGAAATAGTACCAGCCAGTAGTGCTTTCGCCTTCACTGATTCTAGTACACCTGCAACGACGACTGTAGTACCTGAACCAACTTTCGACGTCAATCAGAACCTTCCCAGGCATAAGAAAGAACAACTAAAAGCTCTGCTCCTGCAATACAAGGACTGCTTCTCGTCGTCTTCAAAAGTTCGACAAACCCCTGTCGCCAAGCACCGCATCATAACCGACGAAAATGTCCGCCCACTCCGTCAGAGCCCGTACCGAGTTTCGGCGCGCGAACGCGAGGCCATAAGGCAACAAGTCGACGAAATGCTACGGGACGACATCATCTAGCCGTTCAAGCGTCTCTGGGCGTCCCCGTGGTGTTAGTAAAGAAGGATTTAACGCTAAGTTTCAGCGTCGATTATCGTCACCTCAATAAAATCAAGAAGGACGTATACCCTCTTCCACGTATTGATGATGCCTTGGATCGACTCTACAACGCAAAGTTTTTCGTCAATGGACCTCAAAATCGGCTACTGGCAAGTCGAAGTCGACGAGAGGGACCGGGAAAAGACTGCCTTTTTAACACCAGACGGACTGTTCGAGTTCAAGGTCATGCCGTTTGGTCTTTGCTCGGCACCTGCGACTTTCCAACGCATCATGGATAATGTGCTGGCAGGCTTGAAGTGCATGGCAGACTTGCCTTCGTCTATTTGGACGACGTCGTTGTGTTTTCCTCAAGCTTCGAGGAACACCTCCGGCGCCTTCAAACAGTTCTTCAAGTAATCAAGACCTCCGGACTCACGTTAAAGCCAGAAAAGTGCCGCTTTGCATACAAGGAGCTCTTGTTTTTGGGCGACGTCATCAACAAGTGTGGAGTGTGCCCAGACCCACAGAAAACGGTGGCCATCGCTGACTTTACTCCGCCCGCCGACAAGAAGGCAGTCCGTAGATTTCTTGGACTGCGCGCCTATTACAGGCGCTTCGTCAAGGACTTTTCACAGATCGCTGAGCCACTGACGTACCTCACGAAAGTCGACTTGGAGTTCAAGTGGGAGACGCCGCAAGTCGAAGCATTTGAAGAACTGAAGCGACGCCTGCAATCGCCGCCAATACTTGCACATTTCTACGAAAACGCCGATACCGAAGTGCACACCGATGCAACCAGCGTATAGGACTCAGCGCCGTGCTTGTGGAGAGGATTGATGGACTAGAAAGGGCTGTAAGTTACGCTAGCTGGTCGCTCTCGAAGGCGGAAACAAATTATTCCACAACCGAAAAGGAGTGCCTAGCCATCATCTGGGCTACTTCGAAGTTTCGCCCCTACCTCTAAGCCAGGCCCTTCAAAGTTGTGAGCGACCACCACGCCTTGTGTTGGCTAGCTGACTTGAAGGATCCTTCAGGTCGCCTCGCACGATGGAGTCTGAGACTTCAAGCATTCGACTTCACCGTCGTTTACAAGTCAGGGCGAAAGCACTCTAACGCCGACTGCTTGTCTCGTGCCCCCGTCGAACCACCGCCACAGGACGACCAGGATGACAACACTTTGTCGGGACCCATCAGTCCTTGTCGACTTGTCTCACGCCCCTGTCGAACCGCCGCCCCAGGACGCCCAGGATGACGACACTTTCTTGGGACGCAACAACAGTGAGCTGACCCGGAACTAAGGAGCCTTGTAGACTACCTTGAAGGGAAGACCGTCACTGTGCCCAAGGTGATCAAGCGAGGATTGGCGTCGTTTTTCTTGCAAATCGACATTCTCTGAAAGACGAACTTCTCGCCTCTTCGAACCAACTTCCTCCACGTGGTACCCTCAGCATTGCGTCCAGAGGTTCTGCAAGCTCTCTATGACGACCCAACGGCTGGACACCTCGGTTTTTCCCGCAGGCTCGCGAGGATACAAGAAAAATACTACTGGCCTCGCCTCTCTGCCGACGTTGCCCATTACGTAAGGACATGCCGAGACTGTCAGCGAGGCAAAACACCGCCGTCAAGGCCAGCCGGACTTCTACAGCCGATCGAGCTACCTAGCCGACCGTTGCAGCTGATCGGGATGGACTTACTGGGGCCTTTTCCGACGTCGACGTCCGGGAATAAATGGATCGTCGTAGCTACGGACTACCTCACCCGCTACGCCAAAACAAAAGCCTTGCCCAAAGGCAACGCCGCCGAGATAGCCCGATTCTTCGTTGAGAACACCCTCGTGCGTCACGGTGCCGCAGAAGTGCTCCTCACCGACAGAGGTACGGCCTTTACGGCAGAACTAACTCAAGCCATCCTGCGATACAGCCACACAAGCCATCGCCGGACCACCGCCTACCACCCGCAGACGAATGGCCTCACCTTGCGCCTAAATAAGACCATCGCTGACAATGCTGACAATGTGCGTCGACGTCGAACACAAGACGTGGGATGCCATCCTTCCGCACGTGACCTTCGCATACAACACGGCCGTGCAAGAAACGAAGCACGTGGCGCCGTTCAACCTGGTCTACGGAAGGAACCCGGCAACGACGCTTGACGCCATGCTACCGGACGTCACCGACGAAGAAAATCTCGACGTTGCCAGCTATTTGCAGCATGCCGAAGAAGGTCGACAGCTCGCCCGCCTGTGCATCAAGAAGCAGCAGAGGGCCGACAGCCGACACTACAATCTTCGACGACGCTACGTCGCGTACCAGCCCGACGACCTTGTTTGGGTCTGGACTCCGATACGCCGAAGAAGACTTAACGAGAAACTGTTACATCGCTATTTCGGACTATACAAGATAATCCGACGTATTGGCGCACTGGACTGAGGTCGTGCCAGACGGCATTTCGCAATCACAGCGGCGCCGGGCACGACCTGAAGTCATCCACGGGGTGCGTCTTAAGCCTTTCTACGCCCGCTAAAGAACTTTGGTACTTTGATACTTTGTTATTGTTTGTTGTTGTTTTTTTTCTCTCTCTGTACGCGTGGTTTTGTTTTCGCTTTCTTCTTTCTAACATCGGGACGATGCTTTTTAAGGGGAGGGTATTGACACGTATACATGTTTATCTTTCACCGGTGACCGCTTTTCACCGGATAACAAATGTTAAACGTTATCGCTAGGCACAGGACGCGCCTGCATGTATCGGAAGTTTCTCGAACGTTATCGATGCTTCTATCCGTTGTCTCTTATCACCGACGCTCATGTAATCTGATTGTATGAGCGACGCGAAGTATCTAGAACTTTCTGGAAGACATGCGGGTACCAGGGATTATTCTGGGGCCTTCAATGACTCATGTATAAAAGCCGACGCGTTTCGCCGCTGATCAGATTTCGACGATCGCCGACTGTATTCGCCGCTTTCGTTCTGCTTCAAGTGTAGCTTGCTTTTGTGGGCACAGGCTCGCCCAATAAAGAATCAGTTTCGTCATGCACAGTTTTACGACTGTTCACTTCAGCGTCACTACTACGTGACGGTATGGGAATCTGCTGATCAGACTATCTGAAGTAGAGCACTGCACGGGCCGGTTTTTCAAGTCCGGGCCTGATCCGAGCCAGAAGTACCATACTTTGGCCGGCCCGGTTCTGTTCGACCCATTAGGCTTTTTGCCTATACGAAGCTAAAATAAAAAACTAAATTGTAGCGTTTTACGAGCCAAAACCAGTTCTGATTATGAAGCACGCCGTAGTGAGGGACTCCGGAAATTTAGACCACCTGGGGTTCTTTAACGTGCACCTAAATCTAAGTACACGGATGTTTTCGCATTTCGCCCCCATCGAAATGCCGCCGCCGTGGCCGGGATTCGATCCCGCGACCTCGTGCTCAGCAGCCCAACACCATAGACACTGAGCAACCACGGCGGGTGCCTATACGAAGCGAGCTCGAGTTCTCGATTATTGTGAAGATACTGTCATGTGATCAAGGGCCGCCGGGCGGTCTTCAAGCTCCATCAAAGCAGGTTTTTGCCCTGCATTCCTTCTTGCTGGTTACTTGATAATTTAACTGCGAGAGAAATAAACATTTCATTACTAGCCGAACACGCACAGATTATTATGTGAATATTTGGTATGAAAACAAACCATACTATCGACAGTTAAGGAAATAAGGAGGGATCAGACTAACAACCACGGGGAGTGGCAGAACCCCGGCTTACATTTAGGGATGAAGTTGTAGAAAAGCACATCGGTTGATCACCATGCTCGTGCTTTAAAGAGTGTGGCAACATAATATTGCGAAGGCATAGGTGAACACTACCATACACGCCGCGGCCCGCCATTTATTCTCACTTTTGAATCTCTTATAGTCATCCGGATGTACCTGCCGTGATGGAACTCTAGCCAATAATTTTGGCGCGAATGTAAATTTAGATACGCTGGTTACTGGCTTTCAGGAATACGATAATACACGGCCACTATAAGATTTTTTTTTTCATTAAACAGAAATTGTTGAGCCACAAGGCTAACGCTCATTATATTTTCACACGGAACATGCCATTTTTATTGCTTTATTCGGCTTCATTATAATTATGTCAAGTGTTTAATCGACAATTTAGGCATCCTTGTTTAGAAATATATGCAAATTTAGACTCGGTGTAATTGTGTTTCAGTACAGTGCATCTACAACGTAGGCTTTCCTTGTTTTTTTTCTCCGCCCAGAATAAAGTATGATCTGCTTGCTTATCCACGTAAATTCGCAGACAACGCACCTAGTGCTTTCAAAAACATATACAAGGCTGAGAACACGAGGGTCGAGCCACTTAGCGAGTGGAAATAGCATTCAAAATAAAAATTTACTGAGGCAATAAAATGCTCTGCATTTCTATTTTGTTTTTCATATTCCCCTCCCCAATGTTGAGAAATTTGCAACATCCGCGTAGACTTAAAGCATTTGTCTAAGAACAATATACACTTGAAAGTCTCAGTTTAATTAGTTGGGCTAATTGTGAATTAACCTAAGACAGAATATTCAACTCGCTACCTCCATCAAACTTCGGGTCATCCGTCGCTTGCCTGAGCACGATCACCTCTGGGAATTTGTGGTGTTAATAGGCTGGGAACAATGTGGACAGCAGTTCGTTATTGTCGCGAAGACGAAAGAATTCCTGCAGAACCCATGTTAAGATGACTATCGAAGTTAATGCGCTCATTCACACAATCTAGCGAGCTAGAAGCGACAAACCGTGTTAGCTAAGACACCTTTATTTAGAATCCGTAGTGTTTCCCCTGATGTTTCAAGTGATTCGGCTATATGCGGCCATGCACTGTCCCCCTGATTGGCCCGCTTTACTATGATCATCACTCGCCAATGTTACCTCACGATAGTAGAACACGAACCGCAGGCCTACGGTGCATGCAGTGACGACGATGGAATTACGAAGAAGGAATGATGTCGATAGAACGACGAAGGCATATGAGGACGACGGCATGACGACGATGAGATGATTCTGATGTGATGGCGATAAATAATTGCGACGGAATACAATGCCATGACGCCGGTGTTCTAATCTCGATTGATTGACAATAATTTCACAATACTAGCGGAATGAAATAGAAATTATGCTGATGGAACCTGAAGTGATACGACGACCAAAGCATTTAGTCATTTTTAGCCAACCAGACACGCTTCTCAATACCATACCAGCCTTCTCCCTTCCTTTTCTCCTATTCCTTCCCAAGACGCTTTACAAACATACCCTCGGCCGTTGAGCTCAGTACGCCGGTGCTTTAGCTCATTAGGCCACGATCACACGTTTACAAACGTATCTTGCCTACAAGTATATTATTCAAGCTCGAACTTAGGGGGAACGTTGACCTTGGGGGTTCCTATCGAAATACATGGAAAATCGGCAATAGTTTCTCAGAGCAACCGATGCACCAAACCTGATGAGTTATGTTGAGTTTAGAAAAAAAAGTTAAAATGTAGTGATTGCAGAAAGGGATATTTTATTATAGGTTGTTCACTTTTTTTACGTAAAATTTTAAAGAATGCCAAATTTCGAAAAAGAAAACTTGACTTATAGAGCTATGTACCTCAGCAGCTAAAAATGATATCGGAATTCTGTAAACTGCACCTAATAATACATCCAAAGCAAATAGCAATCATATATCATACACCATCCTGAAATATACCACTATATTGTGAATGTTGCATTTGCAAAACCCTTCCAAACATTGCAACAAATGCACGTAAGTTTTAATGTATAGCAAAAAAAATTGTTCGCTTTTGATGCTCCAACGGGTGCAGTTTATAGAAATGCCATATTTGTTTTTAATGGCTGAGTTGCGGATTTGGAAACTTCATGCTTCTATTGTTTTTCAAATTTACGAACATCCTGCCATTCTTTGAAAACATTACGCTATATAAACGAAAATTCTATTTGCTGCAGTCTCTGCACTTTAACTTTCCCTCTTAATGCAACACATTTCATTCACATCGGTTCAGCGGTTTTCTCATAAAAGCATTCCTGCATTTTACGTGTATTTGAGAATCCGGCATCGAAGATAGGCTCGAGCTAAAGCTTCCTCTTAAACAATGGATCACGCCAGTTCTATAGGAAGCCCATGAAACAGAACCCTGACGTATATGCAAGACCGTGGCCACAGTGGTGCACAAAAAAAAAGTCTGCTCAAGGAAAAAAAATATATTAAACGGAAGCTTCGCGGGAGCCGTTAGGTCGGCCAGACATCTCTCCAGAATGTGGACGAGCTTTCTGGCCAGGTGTTTAGCAAAACCGTCGATTCATTGTCAGTATAGAGCAAGTAGCTGGCCATCTTCGAGATAACGCTGATACACAAGTTCGCTCGTTTCCAAGCACCGAGGTGAAGCGACAGCTTCAGGGTGTGTTTCTTTTTATTGCGCTTTCTTTAGCTGTGCGTCATAGCATACGTCATAGCGGGAATTTCGAATTCTTTAAGGTCGATACGCCACGTGGTGGCCCAAAAAGGAAACTGTACGAAATGTCCCTAATTCCTGGTATTGCTGATAAATCGCTGAAACAGCGTGCCTGACGCAAAATCCAAGCACAGTTTGCGTCTTGGGCATGCGCAGTGGATTCGACGCTATTTCTTTGGGGCCCCCAAAAGTTTGAGGCCCCTATTCTAAAGCTCTCTAATAATTGCTGGGGTGTTACGTGCCAAAACCACGATATGTTAGGGAGGCATGACGCACCGGGTGACTCCGGATTATTTTGGCCACCTCTGTTTCTTTAACGTACACCTAAACCTTAGTAACACGGGTGTTCCAGCATTTCGCCTTGATTGAAATGCGGCCGTCGTGGCCGGGAATCAAACCCGCGTCCTCCAGCCAGCAGCGCGACGCCTCACCTGCTAAGCTAACACGCTGGGTGAAGTTCATGTGACGTGGTGCACTGATGTCATCGTAGCAAACATGTTTCAATGTTCAAAATGAGTATCTGCATCCGTGACATTACGGCCAAACCATCCAGAAGTAAAAGCACCTTTGGCTCATGGTCTTGCTCCGATTATTTTTTATGTTCTTGCATACTTGGCCCACTTCCCCATGTTTGGATTCTCCTCTCTGAGGAGGATCCGATCTCACGTCCAACCTATCGAAATGAATCTCGAATGTAAGCACGAACAAAAATTCATCTAGCAGGTGAAGGAAAATGGATGTAAAGCTTCGCGCGAGATACGTGGAGTAGGTCGAAAGCTGTGCCCGGCGCGATACTTCATCCAGAATTAAGACATGGCCATGAACACACTGGGGCGTGTCATCCACCCGTGGTTACATTCTTTCATGTCGGCGCCCCGATCGCCCGATGGCCCCGACCCTATGTTATTGCTCTCCCTTCCTGAGCGTACCCATGTTAGTACAGTGTACTGTGAAAAACCCACTACTCCCAGGTTCATCCCCATGCCCGGGGATCGGGTGCATAACGGTCAAGCGGGGTGTAAGTTTAAGTGCATCAAAGATCAAAGCCACCAGCTCAGACAACGGCGCAGAGAGGGAAGCGAAGGGGCGGGGTGGTCATTTCGCGCACGCACACATGCACAACCGCGCTGCCGGCTCAGCCAGCTAAAACAAAGCCTTCGATATTTACTTGTACCCGATCAAAGCGACCTATGGAGCGTGGATTAGGGCGCCACTTATAGCCCAAACAACGCCAAGTCGCAGATTTTCAGTAGCCCAAATATAGCCACATAGCCAACTCGTCCATGTCGACTCCAAAAAATTTTTTCCTGTAGCCCAATTTGGCTATATATAGCCAAACCTGGCAACACTGCATACGAGGGTTCGCCGTCAACGCGCCACGTCCACAGCTTGGCGAGCCGCCACGTGACATTGCTGACTACCTCGCCGGAACGCAGTGGAGACCCCGACGTCCTTAGCGTTCGCCATCGCCAGGACGCTACCTGTCGCCGCAGCACCGAATATACACTGGCCCAGCCCGGGGCCGTTCCGTGAGCCCCTATCCGGGAAACTACAGGCAGCAACCGATGGAGATGCGGTTGCTCTACGACGCAATGCCGAAGATCCTCCGCTGACGACGAAAAAGATTCGCGAATCATCACGACGATGTATCAGCTCGCCGCCTGGAAAGAGCCTTGAAGACAACACTTCGCCGCCGCAAGACCGGGCGACGCAACGTAGCAGCAGCGGAGGAAGCCGACGCAGCCGTGATCCGACGCCACGACTTAACCGTAACGCTAGACGACGTTCTACCGACTTATACGTGCTAATCGATTGTCATAGCGTCACTGCTCTCGTCCACACTGGAGCCGACTATTCCGTTTTCAGTGGCCCGTTCGCCGCCAAGTTGAAGAAGGTGAAAACGGCCTGGGAAGGACCCGATATCCGGACAGCGCGAGGCCACCTAATATCGCCGGCTGCAATCCGCACAGCGCGAGTCACGATAAACAACCGCACTTACCCGGCGAGCTTCGTAATCCTGCGCAGCACTGCTCCAGGGATCTCATCCTAGGCATGGACTTTCTAAATCAGCACACAGTGCAGTCATCGACTTAAGGTCCAAGTCGATAACGCTTTCAACGCACAGCGCGACACCACTGGCTACAAGCATGTTACCATGCCTTGAATGTGCTTGAAGAACAAGTCACCGTTCCGCCTCGCTAATGATTTCCGTCGGTACCGAAGTGCCTGCAGACATGGAGGGCGTCATCGAGGGCGATCATCACTTACTGCTCGACCGTGAAATTTGCGTCGCTAGAGGAATAGCTGAGCTGCGTGCAGGTAAAGCAAGGGTGATGATCACGAACATCAGCCCCGAATACAAACACATTAACAAAGGCACCATGGTCGCCTACATCGACGAAATAGTAAAAGCCAGCAGTGCTTTCGCCTTCACGGATTCCAGTGCACCTGCAACGACGACTATAATACCTGAACCAACTTTCGACGTCAATCAGAACCTTCCCAGGCATAAGAAAGAACAACTAAAAGCTCTGCTCCTGCAATACAAGGACTGCTTCTCGTCGTCTTCAAAAGTTCGACAAACCCCTGTCGCCAAGCACCGCATCATAACCGACGAAAATGTCCGCCCACTCCGTCAGAGCCCGTACCGTGTTTCGGCGCGCGAACGCGAGGCCATAAGGCAACAAGTCGACGAAATGCTACGCGACGACATCATCCAGCCGTCCAAGAGTCCGTGGGCGTCCCCCGTGGTGTTAGTGAAGAAGAAGGATGGAACCCTACGTTTCTGCGTCGATTATCGTCGCCTCAACAAGATCACGAAGAAGGACGTATACCCCCTCCCACGGATTGACGACGCCTTGGATCGACTCTACAACGCAAGTATTTTTCGTCGATGGACCTCAAAACCGGCTGCTGGCAAATCGAAGTCGACGAGAGGGACCGGGAGAAGACTGCCTTTATAACACCAGACGGACTGTTCGAGTTCAAGGTCATGCCGTTAGGTCTTTGCTCGGCACCTGCGACTTTCCAACGGGTCATGGATACAGTACTGGCAGGCTTGAAGTGGCAGGCTTGCCTCGTCTATTTGGACGACGTCGTTGTGTTTGCCTCAAGCTTTAAAGAACACCTGCGGTGCCCTGAAACAGTTCTTCAAGCAATCAAAACCTCCGGACTCACGTGAAAGCCAGAAAAGTGCCGCTTCGCATATGAGGAGCTCTTGTTTTTGGGCCACGTCATCAACAAGTCTGGAGTGCGCCCCGACCTTCGGAAAACTGCGGCCATCTCCAAGTTTCCTCCGCCCGCTGACAAGAAGGCAGTGCGTAGATTTATTGGACTGTGCGCCTATTACAGGCGCTTCGTCAAGAATTTTTCACGGAGCGCTGAGCCACTGACGTATCTCACGAAGGCCGGCGTCGAGTTCAAGTGGGAGACGCCGCAAGTCGAAGCATTTGAAGAACTGAAGCGACGCCTGCAATCGCCGCCAATACTTGCGCATTTCAACGAAAACGCCGATACCGAAGTACACACCGACGCAAGCTGCGTAGGACTTGGCGCCGTTCTTGTGCAGAGTACTGACGGACGGGTTCTATGTTACGCTAGCCGGTCGCTATCGAAGGCGGAAGCAAATTATTCCACAACAGAAAAGGAGTGCCTCGCCATCATCTGGGCTACATCAAAGTTTCGCCCCTACCTCTATGGCAGGCAATTTAAAGTTGTGAGCGACCACCACGCCTTGTGTTGGCTAGCTAACTTGAAGGATCCTTCAGGCCGCCTCGCACGCTGGAGCCTGAGACTTCAAGCATTCGACATCACCGTCGTTTACAAGTCCGGGCGAAATCACTCTGACGCCGATTGTTTGTCTCGCGCCCCCGTCGAACCGCCGCCACAAGACGATCAGGATGACGACACTTTCTTGGGACCCATCAGTGCCGACGAATTCGCCGAACAACAGCGAGCCGACCCGGACCTAAGGAGCCTTGTAGGCTACCTGGAAGGCAAGACCGTCATTGTGCCGAAGGTATTCAGGCGAGGATTCGCGTCGTTTTTCTTGCAGAACGACATACTTCTAAAGAAGAACTTCTCGCCTCTCCGAGCCAACTACCTCCTCGTGGTACCCTCAGCATTGCGTCCAGAGGTTCTGCAAGCTCTCCATGACGACCCAACGGCTGGACACCTCGGTTTTTCCCGCACGCTCGCGAGGATAGAAGAAAAATACTACTGGCCTCGCCTCTCTGCCGACGTCGCCCATTACGTAAGGACATGCCGAGACTGTCAGCGACGCAAAACACCGCCGACAAGGCCAGCTGGACTTCTACAGCCGATCGAGCCACCTCGCCGACCGTTCCAGCAGATCGGGATGGACTTACTGGGGCCTTTTTCGACGTCGACGTCCGCGAATAAATGGATCGTCGTAGCTACGGACTACCTCACCCGCTACGCCGAAACAAAAGCCTTGCCCAAAGGCAGTGCGGCCGAGGTAGCCCGATTGTTCGTTGAGAACATCCTCCTGCTTCACGGTGCCCCATAAGTCCTCATCACCAACAGAGGTACAGCCTTCACGGCTGAACTAACTCAAGCCATCCTGCGCTACAGCCAGACAAGCCATCGCCGGACTACCGCCTACCACCCGCAGACGAATGGCCTCACCGAGCGCCTATAAATAAGACCATCGCCGACATGCTGGCAATGTACGTCGACGTCGAACACAAGACGTGGGATGCCATCCTTCCGTACATGACCTTCGCATACAACACGGCCGTGCAAGAAACGACGCACATGGCGCCGTTCAACCTGGTCTACGGAAGGAAACCGGCAACGATGCTTGACGCCATGCTACCGGATGTCTCCGACGAAGAAAATCTCGACGTTGCCACCTATTTGCAGCGTGCCGAAGAAGGTCGACAGCTCGCCCGCCTGCGCATAAAGAACCAGCAGAGAACCGACAGCCGACACTACAATCTTCGACGACGCTACGTCGAGTACCAGCCCGGAGACCGTGTTTGGGTCTGGACTCCGATACGCCGACGAGGACTTAGCGAGAAACGCTTACGTCGCTATTTCGGACCATATAAGATCATCCGACGTATTGGCGCACTGGACTATGAGGTCCTGCCAGACGGTATTTCGCAATAACAGCGGCGCCGCGCACGACCTGAAGTCATCCACGTGGTGCGTCTTAAGCCTTTCTACGGCCACTGACGAACTTATATAGGTCCTTTGTTGCTTTGTTATTTTTGTCCCTTTCTGTACGCATGCTTTTGTTTTCGCTTTCGTGTTTGTAGCATCGGGACGATGCTTTTTAAGGAGAGGGTATTGACACGTATACATGTTTATCTTTCACCGGTGGCCGCTTTCCTCCGGCTAACAAATGTTAAACGTTATCGCTCGGCGCAGGACGCGCCTGTATCGGAAGTTTCTAGAACGTTATCGATGCTTCTTTCCGTTGCCTGCTTTCACCGACGCTTATGTTATGTGATTGTATGACCGACGCGAATTGTCTAGAACTTTCTGGAAGACACGCGGGCATCAGGGATTAATCTGGAACCTTTGATGACTCCGGTATAAAAGCCGACGCGTTTCGCCGCTGATCAGATTTTCGACGATCGTCGACTGTGTTCGCCGCTATCGTTGCGCTTTGAGTATAGCTTGCTTTTGTGGGCACAGGTTCCCCCAATAAACAACCAGTTTCGTCATACACAGTTTTACGATTGTTTGCTTCACCGTCACTATACTACGTGACAATATGACAAGTATTTATGCCTTAAGAATAAATTGATTTATTTCTCTTCTTTATGTAATTTTTTTAATGCTGCTCTGTGATTGCGCGTGTATTGCGGCCGCAGTGTCGGCTTTCATTCTACTATGTCATTGTACGGTTCCCTTTGGAGAAAAAATATTTTTCTCGTTCTTCAAGCAGCATGTATCCCTCGTGTGCATTGCTGCGCATATAGTTTTCTATCAGTAGTAGGTCTTGCGAAACGCGGACGAAGAAACATATGTAACCTTCCTGCTTGCTGCTTCAAACAAGTAAAGCATATCTGCCCCATCCGTCGCCTTCTACTCAGATTTACGGGAAGCATTGTTATAGATGAAAAAAAAGAGAGTAAACTGCAGCGCAACATTCCATTAAAGTTTCCGCCTTCCTCGCGTAACAGAATGCGAAGTAATTGGTACGGGGTCATTCATTGCGGTCGAACGAGCGCCGAAAACGGTTTTAGTTTGTCATTCTATATGCTAATCTTTGGCCGTAAGCCGTACGTTAAAATTTTTTCCTGTCAATACTTCAAAAAAGAAACAAAGAAAAGAAATAAAGCCTGCGCGGTAGCCGAATTAGTGGCTATATAGTGGATAGGGCGTTGCTCGCGGGTTGAATCCAGGTCGCAGAATTCGATGGGAACGAAATGGACTCGATGGAAAAAGACTCGAATGCTTCTATTTAGGTGCACGTCAAGAACCCCAGGTGGTGAAAACTAAAGCGGGTGCCTGATAATTATATCGTGGTTTTGCCACGTAAAACCGAAAAACTTGTTTAAATAAATAAAAAAAGCAGATGGCTGCGTTGTTCGGCTTTCTTCTAGGGGTGTAAAAAAATTCTTCACGAGTCTGATTTCCGAGAAAAACACGTTACGCTTATCCTGTATTTCATACATAAATGTAATGCCGTTCCCAAATGTATGACCGCTCAACTCAGCAGCTTGTATATTATAAACGGCTGCTCTCAGTTATCCGGTGCACTAATAACGACCATAATGAAACAATTAAAAGAACGGCATGTCTCACATACACATAGAGATATTTGCAGATCTGTTGCGTTCGTTGAAGAAGATAAGTGTGCGTAGCGCCGCTCTAAAGAAGCAAGTCCTGGCTGTCCGGCATGCCGCGACCGGCCCGGTGGGATAGACCTGCCGGTCCCGACGTGGGACTAGCAGGGTGCGCGACGAGTTCGCGTCCTTGCCGGACCTACAATAAAGTTATTTTACTCACTCACTCACCACATGGGGCACCCAGTCTCAATGGGTTGAAAACATGGTGAGACTGTCAAACAAAGTTTTCCTTGTCTGAATCAAGTTAGCAGATTTACAGGCAGCCCCAAAACGTGGCGTTTATATTGAATGACAGCTAGGAACTCGTTAAGCAGGACTTATGGATAACCGTGCGTTCATTCTCTCAGGAAATGCGCCTCTGCGCAACAGCCACGACTCTCCGGCAGCACAATCATTCCGAACGACAGTCCTCACTTGCATCGGTCACGCACATTTCAGACTGCAATAGTGCGATTATGCGTTACACTCGAACGGAAACGACTATTTGGCGTGGTACAGTATATCAATAACACTTCCATATATATATATATATATATATATATATATATATATATATTGGTTTTGCCTGCTAGGCATATCATTTCAGCGAATGCGAGTTTTCTGTGCAGTTTTTACTCATAAGTGTGGTGGTTACTGCAAACACTCGCGCTTATTCCGTTCGGGAGTTCTCACTTTCTCAATTAGTGCATTTAGAATATTTTGCATTTCTTCCCTTACATATATATTGTGAATATATATGTCTATGTACCTTTTAATTTAATTACCTAGAAATACATTGGTCATTCTTCGCGCCACGCAGTTAATAAACCTGGCTTATTTTACTCTAACATTGTTTCCTTCGATCATTGTCCCTGATAAATATCCACCAATAAGCGCGCGTAAAATGACACGATATCAATAATAAAATATTCTTACGTAGCTTCATGTTGTAGATATACCAGACAGTGGTAAAAACAGCAGTTCACCTGGCTAAAGCTACATTTGGTACCGGCCGTCAAGAGTCATGGGCGCACCAAAGCAACTAAAACATAAAACAAAATGTACTGCACAGACGTTCTGCGAGAAAAACTAGGCGTCCGCCAGCGTCCGCGTAGCGAACACGCGCTCGCTAGCAGACGACGCGCTTGACAACAACAGCAAAATTGAAGACGTCGCGTTGTATAATCCATGCCTCAATATATATATATATATATATATATGTTTGGCAAAATGGTGAAAACATAAATTTGCAGTTGAAATAAAGCGCTATTTTAAGAGCGTACTATGCGCAATCGGCCTCGGCGCCCGCAGCGAAAGTACGTTAAATATGCCGCGAAGCGCGTCTCCGCTAGAGCACTGCACGGGCCCGGGCCGGCCCGAAAGCCCGGGCCCGGCCCGGCCCGCGGGCCGGGCCGGGCCGTCCGAATCGTTTTGTCGGCGGGCTCGGGCCGGGCTCGGGCTTGACGCCACGGGCCCGGGCCGGGCTCGGGCTTGAAGCCATGGGCCGGCCGGGCCAGACTCGGGCCCGCTCATTGAAGGGCCTAAGTAGGCCTTCGAGCACACGCGACCGTTATGCATTGCATGGTTCAATGCATTCTGTGCCAAGCTGAAGTGACACGTGCAAGATGACTGTCATCATCATCATCAGTCTATATTTATGTCCACTGCAGGACGAAGGCCTCTCCCTGCGATCTCCAATTAACCCTGTCTTGCGCTAGCTGATTCCAATTTGCGCCTGCGAATTTCCTAACTTCATCACCCCACCTAGTTTTCTGTCGTCCTGGACTGCGCTTCCCTTCTCTTGGTATCCATTCTGTAGCTCTAATGGTCCATCGGTTATCCATCCTACGCATTACATGGCCTGCCCAGCTCCATTTTTTCCGCTCAATGTCAATTAGAATATCGGTTATCCCCGTTTGTTCTCAGATCCACACCGCTCTCTTGACTGTATATCTTATCAGATGACTATATCTTATCAAAGAAAACAGTAAAACAGATGAAGTTTTCATTTTTAATAGCGGAGCTGTTTCAGCCGGGCCTAATGTGTCCGCTGAATCCAAAAATGTGGGCAGATCCTGGCAGCAGTGCAGAAAGGGTCCAAGTGCAATGGCACATACACCTGTGAACTAGCGAAGCTGAGCCTGGATAAGTCTAGCTAAGAATAGTGGGGACTAATTGCCTATCTATAGGCAATTGATAGCCAATCAATAGCTAGTCGATAATCAATCAATAATCAATAAATTTCCGAAAATGCTGGGGATGACTTGGTAGTGCTTAGCCTAGCCCAAATACGTGGCCAATACCTTATGATAGCCAATCGGCAGCCAATCAATAGCTAATCGATAATGGATCAATAATCAATAAATTCCGATAACTTGGTAGTGCTTAGCCTATCCCAAATACGTGGCCAATATCTTGCAATACACAATCAATAGCCAATCAATAGCTAATCGATAATCAATTAATAATAAATAAATTCCGGAAATGCTGGGGATGACTTGGTAGTGCTTAGTCTAGTCCAAAAGCCAGGACTAGCTAGGTGCCCACCATCTCCGTTGTCTCTTAGCATTGCGCAGCCAGTGCAAGCTACGCTAATTTGTTTTTTCCTTTTCCGCAAAAACGAACATTGTTTCCGCGTAAGGAAAAATAAATTATACAAAGAACCACTCCTCAAACCATTTCCATGTTACCGCTTTTGCGATCGCACTATTACTAGTGTCGATAATATGGCATTATTTTAGCGCTAAGGCCAGTTACTTTTTGCTTCAATGCATAAAACAGCGTTTTCCTCAAAAAGGTAATTGGAACGCCCATGAATTTTGTCGGGCATATTGAAAATTAATATCTCGAAACTGGTTCAGTCCTGAGAATTCGTTCCAAGTGGATACGCCTTGCGAACTCAGCGGCTATAATTCGTAGATTGAAAGATGTGCCGTAAAATAATTAAAAAGTTAATTCGCGTAATTATGTTAAATATTCAAGTAGGCGTTTTGACCATCCATTAGGCCATCCATGTCAGAATTAGCTTGTAACTACAAAAAACAATTAGCCTCCTTAGAGCGTCGTCACATTAATGCGAACACAAGAAATCCTGAGATATGGTCAATTCCATACTTCAGAACACTCTATAAGCATCAGTCGTTAATACATGACCTACCATTCACTTTCCACAGATACAAAAATGGCGGTAATTTCAGTAAGAAGGAACTCAGCTGACACTTTGGTCACTTGTAATGTATCTGATGTGATTATTATTCTGCCTTTCTGTATGGTTCTGAGTATATAATGTAAATCCTGTTTCGTTTTCTTAGCAAATGTTGATCTTGTAAAATTCAGTCTCATGCTATGTTGTATAGCTGGTGCTGCGTTGTTTTGTATAGCTAGTATTGTTATTGTAGTGTTGTTTAAAATGCATTCTGTTAAAACTTTTCCAATTCTGTTAACTCGCCGTTACGCAAATATTCTTTGCCTTTCCATTCATAGATATTTCGTCTATGAGGAATTCCAGCGACAGCTGGAAATATATGTGAATTATTTTGCATGTGTGGTCTTTCGGGTCATGTCAAGCTACATATGTAGCTTTTAGTTCAAAATGACCGTCCAGCATGTAAACTGGACGATAAATTGATTTGATTTGATTGATTTCGTCGGACACTTTGAAAATTATTATCTCGAAACTGGTTTAGTCCTGAGAATTCGTTCCAAGTGGATACGCCTTGCGAACTCGGCGGATATGATTAGTGGATTGAAAGATGTGCCATGAAATAATTAATTAAAACGTTAATTAGCGTAATTATGTTAATTCTTCAATTAGGCGTTTTGATTTCTCGGGGAAGTAATGGCCGCCTCATCGAGTAGTTTAGATCAAGGATTGTAACTGTGCTATCTGCCACAGGCAATCTTTAAAAATTTGGTTCAGCTAAAATGAAACGCCCTGTATATTTGCATGCTAAATGACATCATAGAACCATATCGTACAAATCAAGGTAAGTACATGCGCACCACCAGAAAAATAGTAGCACAGGCAATGGGCCGGATTACTGATGTTCCCGTGGGAGAAACAAAGATTTCGGCCTTTTATTGCTTATATACTGCAGCTGATTAAACCTCGAGAAGGTGAGGCTGACAGATACGGTACATCTGTAAGTAAAAAAAAAGGAATTTTTTTCTTACAGGCCGGGCCTGGTCATGCACACGCGGGCCCTAGCTAAGCTTAGTAATGAACGCCTGGGCCCGGGCCGGGCCCGGGCTCAGTAACACGGGCCCGGGTCGGGCCCGGGCTCGGAACCACGGGCCTGGGCCGGGCCCGGGCTGGTCTCGGTCATGTACGCTCGGGCCCGGGCCGGGCTCGGGCTTTGTATTACGGGCCCGGGCTGGGCTCGGGCCTCGTAAAGCGGGCCCGGGCCGGGCTCGGGCCAAAAAATCAGGCCCGTGCAGTGCTCTAGTCTCCGCCCCAATCCAGTTCGCTCGCAGCGCCCTCGCACTATTTTTCCACACGCGGAGCCTCAGCGGGAGACCGCCGTTCGACCTAGTTCGACCCACTCGATCATTGTTTAGTACACTCTAGTTGGGATTCCCGATTTGGATTGAACCGGATACGAAAGAGACTAACTGTCCCAAGTGCTTACGTTTTAATCCAATCCAAGCCGTCTGGTAGCCGTTCTAATCCGTTCTATCGAAACGGACCATGGAGGAAGGAAAAAAACTAGGAGGGAGCGTCACGTGACAATCTTGAAGCCTAGTCATAAAAAATTTAAAGGAATGGGATCATGGGAAATAGGCCCTCACGTGATAGGCAAGCGGTAGATTTTACTCGGCTCGCTTCGGTGGCTTCGGTTTCGTCTGCTGCGGGGGTTTCGGAATACGCGCACATACTCGGCGTGGCAAACGCGCGCCGAGGTTAGTGAAGGAATTCGAGTGTGTGAAGCAGTTGAGTCTCGCCGCCTAATTAGCAGACAGGCGCCAAGGCTGTTGCGAACGAATGCGTCGGTTAACCGGCATTGCGCCGAACAACCCGGGAGGACCACCTCAAGGACGACTGGTTGCGTTTCGGTGTGGTTTCAGGGAAACGAGGGAACCTTTCGCCCTGCAAACGTGTGAAGGCAACCAAGCCGCCCTTCCGACGACGATTCGTTGCGTTTGACGATGTCTTCTGGGAAACAATGATGCCTTTCGCCCCCGCAAAATGTGCACGCGATTAAGCGAGCGTACAGGGTCCGAAGCGACTGTCCCTACGGGAAAAAAATGCGTCCCGTCTTGTGCCCAAGGATGGACTGGCGAGCCGGAGACTCCGAACATATTTAGGGCCGTGCCGGCCCGTAGCGCAGTCGACATTGTTTCTCGAGATCTGCTCAAAGTCTTCGGCCTCTTAGCAGAAGTACCGGCGAGAACTCCCGTCAGCAGTAGGCGCACCTGCGTGATGAAGTGTTTTGTGCCAAGATGCCCTAATCGAACAGAAAATCGGCGCGATGGCCTGTCCTTCCATAGGTAAGCACAATGAACGTTTCTTTTATTTATGAAAATGGAACAGTAATATTCGCGATCGTTAGTGACTACGTGCTCGTGTGAATTATAACTGACGAAATAGTGGTGCAATACTATTGAAGCCATTTTTTTCAACTTTGTCATAATTCCCACTAAGTGTTAAACATTTATTTCTCTTTAAAGTACTTTTATCAGCTAGCGTACACTCCTAAAAAGTTACGATGTGAAACTATTTATTGTCGAAGAATTACATCTCCTGCTATAAAAATTATTATTGACTGAATTTTGTATGTATTTCTTGTGGCTGAAAACAATCAAAATTGCAATAGAACTAATTAATTGAAGAAACCATGAAAGATTAGTCTTCACATAACATACCAAGTTTTGCAATAGTCGCCAAGAACAACAATTTTGTAGAGAATATTCTGCCCGTACTAACTCGGATTGTGAGTGCAAAGTTCAAACATCATGTTGCAAAGTTCAATCACTCCCCATGTTGAGGATAAATATCATTTTCTTTTTTTTTTCAGAAGATGTGATGTTGGTTGACATATTTTAAACAACAGGTAAATGACAGTTGAGATGAAATAACAGTTTTACTTTAAATTACAGGAGTGAACATCATTTTCATTCATTTATTAGTAGTACCCTGAAGGCCTGGAGGCATTAAAGAGGGGGCATTACATTACATTATGTATGTGTTACAGCTATATCTTTGATATTTTTGTGTGAAACATGCACTGCAAAGTTACTACAGCACCATTTCCCCCGAGATTCAATTAGCTGTATGTGTGTTTTACAAGCCCACTTAGATCAAAGATAGTTTTCTACACAAGGGGATGCGGTGTGTAGGGAAAGCATGCACAGACCATGCGAGGTCTTTTGCATGACTCTGCAAAGGTTGTGTAAATGCATTCCACAGCAAATGTTATTGTTGGACCTTAAAATATCTGGTGGGTTATTCTTTAACTGCAGACGCTTGCAAAGGACGATGCCACAGCAATGAGTCAACCTTAAAGTGAAGCAGCTACATCCACGGGAACATAACAGCATCAAGTTGAGCCAGTAAGTTGATGCACAGCTGTATGCAGCCATAATGCATGTTTCCAGTTTGATCATACCTTTTTCATGACTGTGGTATATGTCCCTCACCATTCCTGAAGTGAAATATGCTTTTCTTATATTCAGGCAGGTAAGTCACATGCAGTTCCTTTTGAACTCGCAGACAAAACAGTGGTTCGGAAAGGCCCATATAATATGTCAAGAGAGAAAAGGGCTTGGTTGAAAAAGGAGCTGCAAGCAATGTTAGACGCCGACATCATCCGACCATCAATTTCACTGTTTGCTTCGCCTATAACAGTTGCTCCTAAAGACGATGGCACTTTTCGTCTTTGTACCGATTTTAGGATTCTAAATCGCCAAACAGAATTAATACCTTTCCCGATGCCAAAAATTGCTGCTATTATCGATGAAACTGGTGGTTGCCACTGGTTTTCACGGATCGATCTCTGCAAAGGCTTTTGGCAGATTCCCTTGACAGAAGAGACCAAAAAGTACACCGCATTTGTTACGCGACTCGTTCGAATATAACCGATTGCCTTTCGGATGGAAGAATTCCCCAGCGTGGTTTCAAAAGATCATGAATGACATCCTGAAACCATACTTGGGCACCTTTTGCAATGTTTATATAGACGACATAATCGACAATGGATATGGACATCTCTGAGGGCTTGTCTGATTGATGTGCTAGCAGAGGGTACTGCTACATCTGCTAGCGCGTCCTTGACTGATTCAGACATCGCTGATGAGCCTTCCGAAATCCAACATGTCCTGGCATGTTTGATTGTCGTAATGATCACAGAGCTTGCTTAAGACATTTTCTCACATGTGTGCCTTGGTTCATTCATGTTCTGATCTGCTTTGCAAAAATCTGGTGTTTCCCTTTAATATATATTTTGGATTTCACCTTTAAAGTAATTATTTAAGTTTCAAAATGCATGTGAGACTGTCATACAGCCTTTTGTAAGATGTTTTGACAGATGTAAAAGATCTATTAGTAATGCTCAGAATGAAGAGAAAGATAGAACTGTTCAACCTATCATTGGCTACATTACAGCCCTTTTTTGACACAGGTGACAAGCATACTGCGTTCAAATTTCATTGTTAACACTGGCAAAAGCAAGTGCTAATGAATGAAAGCCATATATGCTACATCATAATCTCATTTTAGTCAATCTAGGATAAGTACAAGATAAGGAAAATAAAACAAACTGCAGCAAAGCAGTGTTATGTAAGATGAAAAACCACTTTTTTTCAGTAAAGTTGGAATAAGGAAAACACACTCCTTCTCTGAATTATACTTCAGCCATGTCCTCTCATTACACAAATAATTAACACCCTTGCTATGCTCCAACATTTACAACAGTAATAAAATTTATAACATGCCAACTGTGCTGGTAAGCTTTATCAACATTTTTGGGACAGTAGATAAAAAATACAGTATATAGCCACAGCCACTGATCTCCCTAACAATGTCCTGCTTGCTGGTCATTATTGTGCTTAAATTTTAAATGAAGCCAATGGTGTCGCTATTAGTCCCGGGTTTTAGCTTCAACTGTGCATCTGGTGTTTCGTTTGCACGGTCAGCAATTTCAAGTTATGTTGCAGTAAGCAGTCCCTCCCAATTGCACTTGGTGTATTTTATCCAGTCTCCCAGTCCAAAGCCCTCCAGGACGCTCAAGGGTGAAGCTTCTGCAGCACTTCCTACACACAACCCAGCGACACCTCGAACAGCAGGGCATACTATGGTGAGGATAATACTCGACCACTACAATTTTTACATACTTGTTTCCTTAGGTAGCTGCAAGTGAAGTGGCATATATTTTCGTGGCAACTGTTTAATAGCTCAAGCATAATAAATGTCACTCAGTGAACTGCACTTGGACACTAACATTTATGATCATGGCAACCATCTAATTAAACACCGAAACATTCATATTCGTCCGCAGCGGTATGAGTTTTCTCAGGGTTTGCATTAAACACCAATTATCAGCCAATAATCCTTTTTCAATTTTTCTTTTCCTATTCAAATGACACAATAACTAGAAGACCAACAGGTTTTTCACAATTTTCTATGCTCTTTATATGTTCGATCGGTCACAATGAGCCGTGATATATGAGCTCAGTATATTTTGCCCACTCAAACTAAAAGGCTTCTGTAAAACATCTCTCATTGAACTATGCTACATTGGCCTCTTCTGTGTTAGTTGTTTTGTACTTCTACCTTTCCTGCCTGGGCCCAGATGGGCCTGCAGTATTTAGCAAATAAATAAACAAACAAAATTAAGTGGCACTAGCAAGCTCGTGTGGATGGCAGTTTTATGCCCCCACAGTTTTTAAGTTCACAAAAGTGTAAACGGAAACCGTCGTGAGCAATCTAATGACCTAAAATTAAGCATTATATTCTTCATAGCTTGCACAAGAGTGTATGCCACAATTAATTTGTTCTGCGTACGTGCTTTGTGTCATGTTGGTCACTCATGCACCTGTTACAGCGCGTGATATTCTGCAGCCACAGCCAGCAGAAGACGCACCTGAAAAGGCCTTTCTGAGGCATGAAGTATGGCGTTACACAATTACAAACTGCGACCAAGAAGAAGATGAAGACTCTACGGCAATCCCATCAACAGCTTTTTCAAAAGGTTGCTCATCTCGAAAATGTCATAGAAGATTTATCTGACAATCGCATTCTAGGAAATGAGGATGTCGCCATATTGCAGAGTCTTGGTGGGGCAAAAAAAGACTTGCTCATGCGTCAACTGCCACATAAGTCTGGTGCCAGCAATGTAACCCGCTTACTCGCCAGAGCTCAGGACATTTGCACTGACTTTGCATTTTTATTCCCCTAGAGCATACAGATACGAGCTGTTTGCAACACATGCCTCCCGCATCCAAAGACACTGTGTAAATGATATCAATCCATTGATAGGGCTGCTGACTTTTCAAAAGAGGCAATGACTGCATTGGCTATCAAGGTAAAGCACGGCTCTCCACATTATGCAATCTGGTTGTGGATGAGATGGCCATTAAAAGAAGTAGTGTGGGATGGGAAAAGCTTCCATGGATATGTTGACATGGGCATTGATGTCAATGATGACAGCTTTCCAGTTGCCTAAGATGCATTTGTTTTCATGCTTGTTGCAATCAATGGTAGATGGAAGCTGCCGATTGGCTACTTTCTAGTGCATGGCCTTGGTGGTGAGCAGAGGCGCAATTGGTGCTGCAAGCTGCTAGCTTCACTCACGAAAAAGGTGCACACATTGTGAGTTTGACCTGCTGATGGCGCTGCAGCGAATTTGTCATTGCTGCACAGCCCTTGGCTGCAAGATGGACCTGACTTAGCTGGATGCTTCTTTTCCACATCCAGTGACAAAAAAAGCTTTTCTTTGCCATGTTGGATCCCTGTCACATGTTGAAGCTACTGCAGCACACCATTGTTTGATAAAAAGGCTATGGTGATACGAACAAACAGTTCATATTGTTGAAACACATTGATGAGCTGCATGAAATCCAGTACACAGAGGGCTTACATTTGGCAAACAAACTTAGACAAGCACATATTACCTGGAAAAGCCAGCCCAGTGAAAGTCTCATTGTTGGCTCAAACGTTTAGTCAATCGGTAGCAGATGCTCTTGGTGACTGCAGAGCTCAAAAAATTCAAAATTTTCAAATTCCTTGCCAACAGAATAGTTTATCAGACATGTCAACAATGCATTTGACACTTTAAATTCAAGACATCCAAGGCAAGAAGAATAGAAAGGACCGCTGTGTCCTGAAAATGTGGCTCCTGTCACTGCGTATGTCAAAGAACTTATGGCCTACTTTTGCTCGCTTAGGGAGTCTGCAGCTGGTAAACTAATGACAGGGACCAACCAAAAGACAGGCTTCATTTGCTTTGTGGTGTGCTTAGACAACCGTCCATACAACCACTTGGTTACAGAAAATGGCCTATTGGCATATCTTCCGACTTCCAAGCTCAGTCGGACCACCTTGAGTTACTTTTTTGCTGCAATAAAATCATTTGGGGGCTGCAATGACAAGCCAACAGCAAATCAGTTTGCAGCAGCATTGAAGCGTCTGATAGTTCGTAATGAGGTCAAGGACATTGATGGCGGAAATTGCTTTCTATTGGAACACGTCGAAATTCTCTTTGTACGCTCCTCTGAAAAAACCATACTCCATCGATGTAATTAACCTCACTGCCCCTCAGAGAAGCCCTGCAGCCAGTGAACCACTCACAGAAGCAATTTTACAGGATCATGGTTACTCTGCTGACCCAGGCAATGTGTCTGAGCTTGGGTGCCTGCGGCTCGCAGTACTGGAAGAATTGCTACACAAGTTTTCTCGTGGGTGAATTATGTTCATGATGGCCCACACAATTAATTCATTTATCCATCAACTTCAGCTGTCCCACCAGGTTTTATGTTAAGGCATTTATTTGTTTTTTGAGTGACTTTGTAAAGTGCATATATTGTTCAAGAGCGTTGTATGCAGATGTCAAACTTTTATAGAGGGAAAATGTGATACCTTATTGTAAATTCTGCAAGTACATGTTTGTTGTCTTGCTGAATGCTGTAGCTTGAATCGCCTGCATGCAAATTATGCTTAAACAATTGTTCTGTTCAGCCCAAGCTAAACAGTGTGGACAATGACGGTAGGTTAGCTGGCCTACCTTTCACTAGAGCAAACTGTGTGATGACATGGACATGCTGTGAATGCTTTCAATGGATTATGAGTGAGCTAGGTATACGCTTGAGGATGACAATGTTTTTTTAATGTTTATCCTGTATGTCTTTTACCTGACTTTTGTGGAAATTTGGCACTGCCACCTGGAATACCGTTGGTGGCTACTATTTGAATAATTTAATGTGCTCACTCTGTTCACTTGCTTTACAATAGCCTTTTATGATGCCAGATTCACTGTAACCACAAACATTTGGTGTATACCACTCAATGAGTGTTTTAAATACCGTGAAATATTCATTCATTTGAGGTTCACAACGTAATAGAGCCATCGCGTCCTAATTGCGGTGTGTTGGCTCAGCTTCGACGGTGCTGACTTTTTTGTAGGTATGTGATACAACATAAGCTTTGTTGTACATTTGACTTGCAGCAAAATGCATTGTATTTTAATGTTGACATACTTACTTTGTAGGTCTGACCTCACATCAATTGTTTCAACTTTGACTTTGTGAACTACCACTCTTTTTTTAATTTCTGCATATGTATTGCTTACTTTTCTGACAAGCACAATCACCGAAGCCTTTCGATATTTGTGAGGACAGCGCAGATATAAATATTATACAATTATAGCACTGTATTGAAGGCGTTGCATACAAGGCATTGTAAGCAAAACTGCAGCTACATTCAAGGACAGATGATCCCATTGTCCAGTTTTATTAAAGGTATCAATACTACGTGTGATATAGCTTACTTTGTATAACATTATTATACAAATGCCCTGTGGCATACAAGTATGCTAATACTGATACCGAAGAGCAGTGGCACAATAAGTTTTCCTACTTGCTGTTTATAATTTTCTTTTGTGTATTACCTTTGCAATGTACTTCATTTAAATTATAAATGTGGCTTCCTTCTGTATTTGTGTGAAATCTTCTGGCTTCTATAGGTGCAATAAGCACTGAATAAAGAATGAAACACTTACTGTTGTCATAAAAATGTGCTTTCCATAGTACAAGTACACCAGCAACACAATGAATTCACAAGTGCAAATGAATGCTGCGATTTTTCCCTTGCCACTATGTATTCAGTTTTCATGCCGTTTAATTCACACTAGCAGAGGAAGAAGGGTCCCCCTGGCTGTGTTTGATTCTAGGACATAATTATGCTGTGGGGCTATACTCGCATTCGGAAACAGCTGAATAAACTCTAGATAATGCACAAATCCCGTCCATTTGCTTTATTCTATAACTAAAATTGATCCCCGAGGCGCGTCTCAACAGCGTCGTCGCACCACAGAATCTTGCAAAATAGTACACGTAAATCTGAATAAACAGCGATTACGTTTGGAATGCAGGCTAATGCTATTTATTTCTCTCAAAATGAAACACGCCCACCAGAGCCTTTTATTAAGCGAAAATGCGACAAAAAAGTGTCCTTCAAAACATCTCGTTTCTTCCTAGGTGCAAGACAGCGTGACAAAAATTATTTCTCTCAAAATAAAACACGCACACCAGCCTTTTATTAGGCGAAAATGCGACCAAAAAAAGAAAAAGAAAAGTGTCCCTCAAGACATCTCGTTTCTTTCTAGGTGCAAGAGAGCGGGATGAAAAATTAGCAAGATAATACGCACCACAGCTTAAGGTACACAACGGCTGATTGACGAAACTTGAGTACGTAGGAAAAATAGACCACACTCGGGCGTCTGGACGGGTTTCGAGCCACGATCGCTGGCAACTCCACTAACCGCGGTGGTAAGCGCAAGTGACGCCTTCAAAATTTTCTGTCTTCATGAGTCAGACGCCCCAGTCTTGCTCCACGTTTCAAGGCATCGCATTTGAAGCGAAGAACGACGCGCGCAGTAGCAGAAAACCACCACCCGCATACGGGCCTCCAAGCCAGTGACGGAAGGCGCCACTAAAAGTTACCACGTACCAAACAATCATGAATGTTCCGGCAACCTTGTGGGCCTTTTCCGCCCCATAAGGCACCGCGCACGGGGCCCCTGAGAGAGGGAGGGGTGACTTCAGAGGAGGTTGGCTTGCCGAGGCTAGCGGATTCACGTGACGCTCCCTCCTAGTATTTTTTACCTCCATGGAGATAAGAGACGGTGCGGGCGAGCGAGCGACGAGCGCGGTTGTTGGCAAAGTAGAAGTGCCCCCCCCCCCCCCCCCGCGCTCCCTCCGGCGCTGGCTTCCCGCTTCTTTGCTTGCGCGTGGGTGATTGAGTGCGTTCGCTCTCCCTGATAGCACGCGTCCCCGCACGCTTCCGCTCGGGCATACGGCGCACGGCGCAGATTTTATCTATAGACCACCGGGCGCGCGATGAATTTGGACCGGTGGCGCCTTCATGCGGAGGCGCCACGAATGTAATGGCATAAGGCGGCCGGGCCGCGCGCACCAGGCGCTGCCGTGAAACCAAGTCTGATCAAACATGTTGAGTTTTTGGGCGCACAAACAGTTACTGAAACATGACTGAAGCTGGTTAGGCCATTCAATTGAACCGTTGTTCGGCATCGCGTTTTTCAGACGGAAAGGCTGTTTATGTGCGGTCTGTAGGCAACAGCGCCTTCAGTCCTCAGCAATTGAAACGCGATACTCGAATCGCATGGTCGCCAGCGCTTTTTGCACTAACTGTAAGCGCTGGGGACACCAAACTGATGCATTGTGGTGTAGAGTGAAAGCGAGAACCTTCGTAACGCATTATGACTGCATTTGGTCCCACGGCGCTCACCTGTGGCACGAAAAGAAAAGAAAAAAAAAACGGCGGTAGCCGCGTGCTGCCAGCGCTTCCATCGCTGGGCACTGTACATTTACGACGCTGATTTGCTATGATGTAGTTGTTCTGACGTTAATAAAAGAGCCGTTCATACGCAAGAGCTTCGCGTCCCACTTGCCTGTCTTCACCTCCGCAGTGTAACGACTCCGGAGCTTGGACACCGAAGGCGAACACTCAGACTTGTAGTCATTTTGCCGTCTTATCAATGTATGTCTTCTTTTAATGCACATTTTCGTTCCTAGCAATTCCCAACTCTGGTTGCGTCCGGCACACGACTGTGATGTGCATCGACGGCGAACGCCGACGCAGTGGCGTGTTCACACTCGCCGCCACCGACGGCTCCCGTCGCGCTAAGCTATTTAAAATGGGCCGTGGCTGAAGATTGGGCTAGTTTATAAGCAATTAAGAATGGGGAAGCATTGCAAAGATAAAAGAACTACAACGGACAGAGAGCGGGCACTTACTGACACATGTGCGATCGGCGAAGCAGCTCAAGAAACAGAATAAAGAAGACGTATGTCTCCTTTTTTTTCTCTCCATAATTTTTGCTTCATTCGCATATTTCCATGATTAAATACGCGGTAATGTTAAAACGCAAAGCAAAATAACATTTGGAATATAACTGCTGGAGTTCCATGTCTAAGCTTGCCGCGGTGAGCTCCGTTCGCGTGGTGCATTTGCATCGCAATTTGCGCTCGTTTTCTGCTTTATATACTACCTGATGCCACGAATGTGATCTGCCTCGTACAAGTGACGACCTTTCTCAAAAGCAGGCGCACGAAAATGCGTTTTCCGGTGCGTCAGCCCTTAAAACCCGCAGTGCCAAATCACTGGAAGCACCGAGCGCCTTCGTCCCGTCGTCTGTTTCACATGCCAGTGCTCCGACAGCTGCCGTTCGCGGCGCTGTTCGTCAGCATATCGCCGGCGCGCCGCTGGCGCCTTACGACAGCCGCCCGGTGCCTATAGGGAACCTCACGGCGACGGCAACGGCAGAAATCCGGTTGAAGTGTCCATATAATTGCTATCGCAATAAAAAACTCGGAGACGCACTCTAAGCACCTGATCGATTGTCAGCCCTGAGAACCTGACCCATTGTTCGGCCCTCTACATCGCCACTGGTCGCCGACCCGGCTATTTGGCCGTAAACTTTGGAGAGAGCGAGCGTGGATGAAAGAGTCAGATTTAATGCCAGCACATCAAAGGGGGTACACAGTTATGTGTGAAGGAACTCCAAAGAGAAACTAAATTCCTTCTAAACCAAGGTGTTGGTAATCAACGTAATTGAACAGCGGAGCGCTCCGTGGTTGTTCGTCTTCTTTGGGGTGTCTGTTCCCAGGCGAACATATTCAATTAAGAATTCTTTATGAATTTGCACCAGAACATAAGGGCCAGTACCACTTAAGCCAGGAACTTTCACTGGTCAAAAGAAGAAAAACAAATAAGCGTTTATTAACGCGCGCGCGTGTGGTTGTGTGTGTGCGTGCGTGCGCGCTTGTGTGAGCGTGCGCGCGTGTGTGTGCGTGCGTACGTGTGTGTGTGCGTTTCTCAATCTGCGGGTTCACGCCCACAAGTTTATGTAATTTTTCCAGGAGGCAAAATTTATCTGCGCGTAAAACACACGTGGCATCTTGCCTGCATGATTGAAATTTATCTATTTTCTGCGCCAGAAAAAAATAGGCACGTAAGAGATTAGATCTATAGTTGTGTGAAGGGATGAGGCGAATAGAAGCCTTGATTTTGGTCGATCGCGTCTTGCTTTTTCTTGTTTCTTGCTAGGCACCTGCGCAATACCATTAGCAGACGTTTGTTGTGTACATAGAATGAGTTAGCGCCAGTCTCATGTTCTTTCGTCATGCTTTAATCTGTTACACGGCCGCTTACATGATGAACCAGCTGTAATAGTCTAACCTGTCATAAGCGAATATCATTGGGCATCGTGCGATAAACCATCATTTCCTTTTCAATGATGTGAATGCGCCTGTCAGCCGGTTGCTATGCTTTTTCTTCTCTTTTTTTATTCTGCTTTTTTATGCGTTTGTACCCTGCTGTCTGCTTTTGAATCAGTTCATTTTTTTATTATGTTATTCTTTCACTACAAATGTCCCCCCCCCCCTCCTTGCAATAATGTCCTTGTGGTGCCTTGTGACGCTGCAGGTACTTGTATAAATAAATAAAATAAAAAATAGTCAGGCGAGGGCGCTGACGCGGGCTAGCTGGCAGGGCGTTATAAAATCCGTTACACCGGAGCCTTAAGGCCATTGCTATTTTAAGAATTTGTTCGGTGCATTTACAGCTCGCTGTTGTCAGATAATTAAAACGGCGCCACTGAGAACCTTTCGCTAAAAAAAAAAAAACCACGACCGCCTGGGGTTCTTTGACGCGCACCTAAACCTAAGTACACGGGCGTTGTTGCATTTCGCCCCTATCAAAATGCGGCCGCCGTGGCCGGGATTTTACCCGCGAACTCGTGCTTAGCAGCCAAACACCACCAAAGCCACTAAGCAACCACGGCGGGTCCTGAAAAATCTTCTCGAACCTTCTAGAACTGGAAAATATGCAAGTCTGCGCAAGCACACTTGCAGATTTAACAAATGTTTAATAAATCAAAAGCTCACGTCAAAGTTGCACAAATATGCAATTTCTGGAGTCGTATTCTGTAACCATTCATTTTATCTTACATTCTTCTTCTCTTATCGGCAGACACCCCAAGCGACCGATCACGTTGATAACGGCTGAGTAGCCTCGTCTGAGCCTATGATAGAAGGACAAATGTATCGAAAATAAAATTGAACTTGGCGAAATGCGGTCGCTGGCTTTCTCTTCGCAACTTTGTCACACCTTCGTAAATAAGAGCTATTTGCACAGGGTAACAATAGCGCTGCGATATTCTACGCTTGCAATTATAACATTAATTATGCTGGTGGCGTAGCTGACGACGGCAAAAACCAGATGAAATAATAAATTTATCTTGTGTGATGCGAAAATGGTGTCTCCTATCGAACAGGCCCGGATTGCAGGCAGGCTACTTCGAGGCCGTCAATCTCGACTCTGTTGACCGAGCCAACTTGGAACACGCCATGATGGAATCCCTGCCACCCATGATGTGTCAGGTAGTGTGGTCGAAAGAATGGTTATTAAGGCGAAAGCCTTAGGTGTCTACGTTGGCGGTGCCCTTGGCGGTGACTTTGGAGTAACTGTGCCGTGACGAAAAATGGCCGATGCCGCAATAAATGCTCGCATTGACGTCACATTTCGTGGGGATGTTCATGTAAACAAAGTAAATTAGTGGTTTTGAAAAGAACATTTACTAAATTTCTGTCTGGGTGGAAATCAAACCCGGGCCTTCGGGGTATGGACGAGCATGCTTCCCTGAAGCCAGGGCTGCTCCACGGTTCCGGCTTACTAAAGGTGGGCCTAGTGCGTGCGTGATTGCACACGTCACGTCACAGCCATCTCGCTAACTAAATGTGTGGCCAAGTGCTTGCACTAACATGCTGCACTTTAGGTACAATACGTTAAGTGTTCATATGTGGCGTTCAGCAGGTCGCCTTAGTGCCACACTTGTACTTCCCATTGCAACTCGTTATGTCTTGCAAGAAGTCTAGCCCCGATTACGATTACAAAACTTACTGCATTACCCATATGTCTTACAAAAAAGTCTAACCCCGATTGTATAACTTACTGCATTACCAATATGTCTTACAAAGAAGTCTAACCCCGATTGTGTAACTTCATGTATTACCAAATGTGCAGCAGGCTTTCGCCTTCTAGTGTTACATGAGTGTAACACCTGCCGAACTTTATCGCAGAAAACAGTTGCAGTTCACTGACATTACGCAAAATATTTCGAAGCAAGCTAAAACTCGGACGTTGCTTGAATTCTTTTATATAAATAGACTGAACTATCATTCGCAACAAGCCTCACAGCGCCCAAAGAAGCCATTTCCTTTATTTCATTCGAGTGAAAAGCCACTACAATGGTTTTCCTTATTCATACGTTCGTTCAAGTGATCCGTAAAGTGATATTTTATTGTACATGAAAGAGCAAAAACAGTCTAGCTAGGCAGCCTTTGAATATATCTTAATTAATGTTATTTGATTCAGATGGATATGCAAAATTCTGGTGAATAATTCAAACAGGATGTTTATTTTATGCCATGCAATATTTCATAAAAATTTAGGAAAGTTGACAATTTGGAACTGTGATTGACAGTATCCAGCTGCGTAACTCAGCAGCAATAACAGAATAGGCAAGCATCTCTGTTTGCTGTATTCAGTGTTCAAAGCAGAAACGATAATTTAAATATATTTACTCACTAATTCTGCCCTTTAAGCCGCTGTCATTGCAGCGGAGAGTGGTGAATAGAAATGTACAAGACAAATAATTACGCGCTGAAAGAAAAAAAATTACTCCATCTCCCGCTGAAGGGAACCATGTGTGGATGCGAAGCAGCGGGGAGATGGTTAGCTTGAGCGTTGATCGTCGGTCTTGCGGCGTTCCACGTTTCCGTGAGACAGAGCACGTCTGCTTTGGTTAGCGCGGGATCACGTTCGCTGTCTCTGGCGTGTGCGTTGAGGGACCGGCTGTTTAGCAGTGCTATAGTGAACTCCGTTTCGGGGTCGACGTCTTCTCGGAAAGCGCGGAGGTAACGCTGAGCGACTGTGTCGAGACGATGGTTGTCGAGGCATTTGAATTCGTCGACCATGTTCTTGTCCACGTTGTCGTTCTTGTGGTGGAAGCGATGGTCACCGGCAGCGTTACCGGCGCTGCACAGGAGAGAGAATGAGGCGCGCGCGCTCCGTCATTTTCATACCGCGGAACTACCGTGGCGCCCCCAGCGTTGTATGCAGCTGTCGCACCACCTGTCGAGCGCGCCGCTCCGGATTCATAGAGGAGAGGAAGGGGAGCGTAGGAGAGGAGAGAGAGGGGGAAGGGACGCGCATGCGCTGTGGGGGTGTGGCACACGGGCACCGCTCCGTAGAGTGTTCCTAGAGGAGGGAAAGGGGGGAGCGTAGGAGAGGAGAGAGAGGGAGGGACGCGCATGCGCTGTGGGGGTGTGGGACGCGGGACAACAGACAGAGCCGCCGGCAAGAAATGCTTCGCATTTAAAACTGGTGAAATTCAAAAGCTCGTACTTATAGAATATTACCTAACCGCACGTGAAACAATAGATTATTACTAATGGTTACAATATTCTCATGAATGCGTTTCTCAATGGATATGCAGGGTGAGAAAGTCTAGGAAAGACACTTTTGTGTGGTGTTTAAAGTCGATGCCTGGGTTTTGATTCCTTACCCATGTTCTGGCGATAAGCTTTAGCAAAACCATGGAGCTTTACGTTCTATGTGTACATGTTGTTTCTATTTCTCCCACTCGGTAGCTATCTGTCCCTATAGAAATTTAGTAATGCAGCTCCCAAGAACGTATTCTAAACACCACCAGCCATACGAGAACCCAACCCTCAGTAATCTTACTACAGCCAAAATTTACCAACACGGCATATTTGAGGCAACGTGGCGTTTTGTAAATTTAGGCTGTATTTTACAGTTATCATGAACTAACTAGCTCAAAAACAACTATAGTTTGGGTACCCCAATAAGTTATTCCACACTGCCCGAGGCTTGCGAGATCAGTGTGATGTGACCATTAGCCAGCAGATGCAGAGAGAAGAGGCATCAACGGTCTCAGTGTGCTGTATATATAGCCAGCCAAAGTGGAGTACATCAATTGCAATATTACAACGAAGTTGTCATTGCGACGAGACGCGGTGGATAATGTCTGCTGGAAAACGTCCCCTCGAAAAGTAGATGGAAACGCATTGCAAAAGATTTGAAACCATTAACAAACTGTAACTAAAAAGGTAACCATTGGAGCTACAGCAAGAGCTTTGAAAGCTGGGTTGGGCTTGTTTAGGGAGATATGTAGACAAAGTTAGAAGTGTATGGGGAAAAAAGGTGGCGTAGTGGGGAGTTACGAAACTTATGTTGCCCTTTAGAACTATTTGATGTGTTGAATGGCAAGTTGTTTAAGAATTGTACTATGTACAAGAATTAAAATTGGCCCGAATAATTGTGTCTTAAGGGAGACATGTTCGAGCAATTTATAAGTGGCAAGTTCTCTCGGTGCACCGTCGGAAATCTTCATATTTGTGCTAATGGTCATTTGTGTTCTTGACGATACTGGCCGGGGGTCAAGACGTTTGCGATTCGTCAAGTGCAAGGCATATCAGAACTGACCTTCGTACAAGTTGACGTATGCAAGAAAGAACAAGCTAGAAATAATTGGAAGCTTTAGGTTAGTTTGGGAAGTCGTAAAAAGTTTCCACAATGACGTCTGAGGCTTTGAAACATGCCTCGAAACAGTCAATAAAATTTCAGAATTCTTGCTCTAAGCAAACGCTTTAAAACATCACACCAACATACGAGACAAGCTTTCTACGCTTAGACACAGTTGTTTAACGTATTTCTGGATCTACCGGTAACTACTTATTTGAGAGCATTCATTGCATGGCACACGGAGGCGGTGAAGAGGATGTACGAGCACTGCGAAATAAAAAGAATAACAATTCTGGTGTTTTACGTGCCAAAACCACGATCTGATTATGAGGCACACCGTAGTTGGGGACTCCGGAATAATTTGGACCACCGGGGGTTCTATGTTAACGCGCACCCTAATCTAAGTACACGGGTGTTTTCGCATTTCGCCCTCATCGAATAGTTCCGCAGAAACTTCAAACACCTGTATGCGCGGATGCTATAGTATACGCGAGCTAAAGCAAGTCATGCGCCAGTCGCAGCGGGCTTCTTTGTCTCAAGCGCTGCTCTATTAAAAAGAATGGTGTTGGATTTAGCAATAGTGAAGCAGTGCGAAAGACGAATGGACGAAAGAGAAGACTAAATGCACATACAGGCGCTGGCGACTTCCCTTTATTTACGCTGTGGTACACACGTGCGCAGGCGTAAGCAAATAAAGCGAAGTTCTAAGCCAGCATCTGTATATGTCATGAGTCTGCGCTTTCATCCATTCGTCTTTAGCGCTGCTTCACTATTACTAATGACGAACCAACTTGCCCAAGCTTCCATCCTGGCCAACTCTATAGAGGTGAAGCCTGTGCAGTTGGCCGCAGGAGCTGTTCAATGTGAAATGCATAGTTTTGTTGCCCCGGATGACATGGTGTAGGAGGAGACCGGTATAATACGCGTTATGTGTTTCTGATATAGGACGCACAAGTCTGTAGGGTTTATGTTCTGTTTTTGTTTTTGTTTTTTTCTCTGCCTCTTTTTTTAAAACTTAGCGTTGCAAGATGTGATGTATAACTTTGCTTGATTTCGCAAACAGTAGCTGAAGTTCTCTTTTTCTTCTGATTTTTACGTATTAAAAACCTAATCCTAACCTTCCCTCCACGATTTATATATTTTCATGAATGCCATTTGCGCGATTAAGAATCTTTGCTGTTTACGTCACAGGTGGCCTTGGACTGTTTGGTCAAGCCTCCATCTCCAGGTGATGCATCCTACGAAATGTACTCTAAGGTGAGTTGGTCGCTTTCATTGTTCATTGTAAGGAGCAAAGTAACATGTGACAAGTCAGTATCTGTTTTGGCGAAATTTGGGTGTCATTGCTATATGATCTATCTCTTATTTAAAATAAACACACTCCGCAGCCAGTGCCAATAACTACACTAAGCAGCGCCCCTTCAAACGTCCTACCGAACCCGGTCTCATGAACAACCAAATGTTTACAGGAGGCATGTTAAACAGGGGTCTTCGCTTGAACACCATCGTGTGCTGTTCAGTAACTGCTGTCATTTTGCGCCTCTGCAAACATGAAAATTCATCCACCAAGACACGGTTCGTGCTACCTGTGACGAGGTGAAATTTGAACTTGTCCAGAGCGTCAGATGCGTCTAACGACAACCCCTCCAGACCTCCCTGCTTTTCGTATCTCATTTTCTCTCTTTCTCTCCCTCCAAAGATAAATATTTCGACAATGCGACATACAGCAGCGATGGCAGTGGCGGCCCCGGATCTTCGTTCCCAGACTTCGTCTTGAACTGACGCATGCTGTGTGTGTACGCTTCAGGAACGCGGGAGGTCGGTGGCGTGAGCATCGAGACACCCTACAGCGCGGCGCCATCAATATCGGATGCCGCGGAATTCGCGAATAGTAGGAGTGTGGGATAGCTGGGAATAGCAGGGAAATATTTCATATTTCGAGTACGGATTGAATAGTTTGTGCAATTCGTTTCGTATTCGATTCGCGAAACTACTGCTTGACATTACTCAATACTCGTTTCTGTTTGAATATAAAGGGCAACAACTTTTATTGAAGTCTTTAGTGGGAGATAGACTGACGAAAGCAGGGAATGCTCCAAATGATTCTGCTGCAGGACAGCCGCCGATGCTGCCGAGAGGCACCAGTTCCTCAATGAGCACACTGAGCAGCCAACTATTGTCCAATAAATAATGGTCATTTCATAAAAATATCTCGCCTTCAAGCAGCGTATGAATTTGTTGTCTTGATTCAGGCAAATAAATTTTTCTATGTGGCCGCTCTCATCGCAGATGCATTTCCCTAATCTAACGTCTAGCACTACGTTGCACACGGCTTGTTTTGCCGACTTAATCTTTATCTGCATCTGGTGACATGCTGTTTTCATGTTTTATTAGCGTCATTATCGTGGTACATGCGATAGCTGAAATTATCATTTACAAACTCCTTAGTTAACCGGGGCGAGAGAGAGAGAGAGATAGATAAACTTTATTTCTTAACGACTCTTAGTCTGAGTCGTTAACCGGTCGTCTCGTTCTGAACAATATTACAGACATGCATGTATCAAATATTGTAAACAAGCCTTTTTTTATCACAAAGGCACCATGCAAAGCTTATACATCCATTAGTTTAGAAATGAGAAAATACTCACTATTCGAATCGGCGCCAAAACGTCCCATGTTCGAACACCCCGAGCTAATACGCTTCTGCACGCTCCGCCTTGTACCGCTGGTAAACTGTAAGCGTAGTACAGTCTGTACATGTAACAGTACTTTGTGTTTTCATTTCGATGCCAAAAACTTGGTCTTCATACTTTTGATATCGCGTTTATTGGAACCAGTGAAAATCATTTTCTGAACTTGGAGAGTGAGTCTGCATTTTTTTATTTTCGTCTTTTAAGGTTCGTATAGTGTGGTTGTGAAGTAGTGGCATAACAGTTGTGGGGTGCTTTCTTTGAAGTCAATCAATGACGATTCTTATTGACGTGGTCGAGACGTTCGAACGAACTGATATATACATATATGCACTACTGTGCCTGAATGCAGTCATCCTCGAATTAAATAAAAGGCATGTTAGATGGACAAGGATTATATGTAACAAAAATTGATGCACCCATTTTATTAGGCTTGTTATGTGCCGTGGTAGCAAGCGGTGGCTGAAAGAAACAGTGATTTTTCAAAGGACAATAACAGCGCTTCGTAAAAGGCATTGCATTGTTTAATTAACGTATATTTACGTGTATTAGATAAACTTTTTTGAGTGGTAGAAAATTCTTTCATAGCGCTTCTTTGTCCCCATGCAGTTTACCAGGATAGCTCACACTTACCCATCTGTGTTTTTCCGGACTTGTTTAAAGTTTATATACACGTCCCTTAACTATCAAACGATGCGAAATAAAATTCCCCAGTAGGACCCACACTGTGCATATTTTTATGTAGCTGTGCTCTGGCGATGAACGAATTACTACGGTGGCTTTGACAATGACGCTCAACAACTCGCAGTTGTGTTCATGCATGAATGTTGGTGAGAGATCGTTTTGAAGAAAATGCCAGAATTCAGACGCATGGATGCTTGCTTGTGAAATTTTGTACGCGAGCTCGCTTCTCTTCATCTACTGCATCGTATCTTGTCTCTATTATTTTCATTTATTGCTTTCTCATGAGAAGTAGTAGGCACCACTTAAAAGTGCAAAGATCTATATGGAATAATCTGCATAAAAAAAGGCACGTGAAAGATTTGTTTGGACTTACAAATCGATATCCAAACAGTTTGGCACTTTCAGAAATGGGTAAATTCAACACAAGCGGCTCAAGTACAACAAAAGTGACGAAGTATGTCGATACAGTTCACTGTTAGTTTAGTAGAGACGTTGCTTTTCTACTTATTAGAAAGCCACGCAATAATTTCATCTAGCTGCTCTATAAAACACCCAACTTTTGTAGGAGAAAGCCTTCATCATCAACTCTTTAGCTGAACGTGCCAGGATGGCGGAAGAGAGGCTGAACGCAATAAAGGGAATCCACTGCAGTCCAGTGCAGGGGTCTATGGCTGCCTACCCCCGCATGACCATTCCAGCCAAGGCTATCGAGGAAGCGCAGGTAAGAAAGAGCGAAGGTTCCCATGACCAATCTAAGGATCCTCAGTAATTATGGGCAGCTTAGCCTATCCAGCATCAGTCATCTGCTCATGATCACTCCACGTGCCCTGAAGCCATACTTTCAAGAGTTTACGTAGGGCCAGCGTTGATGTAGCATTAACATTGTCACTTCATTTGAACATATTCCGCTGATACGTGCCGTGCGCCACGCCGACTGTCTGATCCGCGTGACAGGAAGTACTGTTGAGGCGCTTGAGTCAGTTACAAAGGATACAGCAACGGCATTGTCACATAATCGGTATTTCCTGACCGAGAGAGTTAGGCAACCTCCTAATTACCTTTACAAGCCGAGATTGACAATGACATCAAAACAGGTGCAACTTAATGGGGTAAGAAAACGTTAAGTGAAGCTGGCGTATGATTGAAGGTGACCAATGTGAGAGGGGTTGTGACATCAACCTCTTGCATGAGACTTGAGTTGAGATAGGTCACTCCGATTCGAGGTAAGGTAGTAAAGTCGAGCCACCTCGCAACCTCAGTTTTTTTGTTCTTTCAGGTAGCATGCTGCTTTCCACAGCTGCAGAAAAATATAATAAAAATTAAGCAGTACATCACGAGATATAGGTAGAATTGGTAGTCGCGAAAATCCAGCAAGGCAATCCCCGTTGGCTATTAAAAACACAATATTTAATCCGTATTACGGCTTTATGGTACCTAGGTTTATAAGTTCTAATATTGATTTCTTTTTTCTAAATGCTGTCAAGTTTTCATTTTTGTACTCGTAGAGAGGCGACGCTTTCCTCGTTAAAGGGGCACTGAAGAGAAGCACGAAATCACTTTTGACAGAAAAAGTTTTCTTTCAAAGCTCTATTTTCGTTAGTTCCGCTGTAAAGATTGATTATTAAAGAGAAAATAAAAGTCAGAGTTCAATTTCTTAGATTTTGCACCGAAACACCGTCGCTAATATGTCGTCGTGACGTCACGAATTTCAAAGGTTTTTTTACGTATTTGGGCGGTTGGTGGCCCACAAAAGTCCTCAAAACTTGCAAAGTCTGGCTTTCTTACGAAAAATTCCAGTCAATCTTTACCGACAAAAAATTATCTAGCCATGAGCAAATGCCGAGAGACCAACCGTCTTTCGTGCTTGCGTCTTTTCTGGCTTACCAAGTAGGTTTCACGATAAGAGTGGCTTTTCTGGGATTGAGGGAAGCTAATTAACTAGTGCAGCTCAAATAACTTCTCTCTTTAGTATTAAGCAGCTAGTAGCACTTGTCCACCGTTTTTTACGAAACGCAGAGAACAATTGTAACGCATAGCACTTTTGTTCCGAGGGATCCTTTAATACCTACGAAACTAACGGAAGTCGAGTGCTATAGGCATAAGAAAAGGCAGCGACAGGAATTAATTGCGTATAACTGCCGTATGCAATATGTACACTCGATGCAGACACGTATACGCATTTCGGAACCACAGACCCACGATTTGAGGAGAGGGTCCGGATTTTGCCTAAAAGCTTCTTTGTGAGGTATAGATTAGATCGTCGACAAGCACCATCAGTAAAGGTTACGTCACGTCTGCGCATCTCGACCTGATATTGCAAAGTAGATAGTGACGGAGCTGACAAGCTTTAACTGACGTCAAGAACAGGTCAAGGTCTATGAGGTCATTTGCTCGCCTTAGCTTAAGTTTGGCCACTGGTGCTTGGTATAAGCAGAGTCCTTCCATGTTTTTCTGGTCACGAAACTCCGCCGTCACGCTATGGGAGAGGTTCATACGCTGCCCAAAGCTGCCGCGACGCGGCGCCACTACGCATCGGAGGGCATCGTTCGCGTATCAAAACGCTTGCGCAGTGCGAGGCGAGCTGAGTGATCGGGTGCGTTCTGTGCATGTGCTGCGCTATTTTTCGAGTGCTGGACTGTTTAGTTGAAGTGGCGGGGTGGGACAACGATGCCGAACACGTGTTGCGTGCCGGGTTGCCGTTCCGGCTACAAGGGCACGACCGAAAAGGTGTCGTTGTTCCGTTTGCCTATTGACAAGGAGCTGCGCGAGAAATGGAAGCGGGCCATACCGCGGCAGGAAGGTGGCGGTTTTAACTTCGAATGCGCGAAACACTTCGACGCCTCCGACATCGTCACTGCGTACAATTTCAACATCAACGGCGACGCCGTGTCCCTGGAGCGTGAGCAGCCGACGCTGAAGACTAACGCCATTTCAAGGATTTTTGAAGGCCTTCCAGCGTACCTCACGAAGCCCAAACCTATATTTGCATTATGATTTGTTGAGCAAGTTGTGTGTGCATGTTTAAGTAACAGCTGAAGAAGTGGAATAGTGGTATCTCTAACCAGCCATATTTTTTTAATTGCTGTATTTGTGATGTGGCTACTTGTGTTCGTTTGAGTTGTTTTGCCATGTGTTATGAAATGCCTATGCTTTACACTTTCTTGTTTATAGAAACAATCTTATGCATTGTGCATTTATTGCCATTCGTTTGCTGGTGTTTGTTTCCTGCCCCTTAATACATATCTCTCACGTTTGATGTTTTTTCTTTATGCTTATTACATCAGATTATTATATCTTTATGCTTATTATATCAGTGCTTTTAACAACTTCTTGCATTGTGAATGGTGGAACATTCATGACCGGACACCTCTTTGTGCTGTTTGTATTTCGCTCCACTTATTTTGCATGATAAATAAATGATCATACTTGTATGTTGTTTTTGCACCAACACGTTTTATTTCTTTTCTTAATCGAATTATAAAGCAGTTTTTTTTATTTTTCGACCATGATAAGAATATCAGGACCGGTGATTACAACATTTTAACATCCTGTAAATAGTTGCGCATTAAGAACCAAAATACCTAGTCTCATCGCTTCTGCGTCGAAACCACGAGCAGCTTGAATAAGTGTTGGGCTTACTGACGCTTCTAAAAGACTGCTTGCTAAGGCAATTGCCTAATTACAATACAGCTAGTTTCAACTGTGCAGGTCCTAACACTTCACGTTCGCCTTAATTCGTTACTAAAAGTCGCACCGAAGACATTTAGTAGTGAATTTTGTCTTGCATTTATTCTACCTAAATCTCATTCAGAAATGGCATCGTTTTGCAGAGAAATCTGAAGCGCTCGTAGCAGCTCAAATTCCTTTTCATTGTCATTAAGCAGTCTACAGAAGCAGTCTTTTGCAATAACAATTTCATACTTTTGATCTCCGGATAAGATACTGCCCACAATTTAACAGAAAGTGAACAGCTGTGCTCGGTGAACAATCTGACGCTATGCGCAACGGAGAGTTGGCGCTTACTTGCGGGGGTGCAACAGCCCATAGGTTTCATCTGGTGATAAGTGGGACCACTGGCGCTTTGTGCGAATGCGCGGTGTCTAATTTCCGGCAAATATTAAACAGCGGAGCCTACCGAAGTGTTGAGGCGAACGGCGATGACGAAGAAATATGGACCGAGACCGCCCGGCCGTGCACAGCGGACTCATTTCGACGGGGGCGAAATGTAAAACACCCGTTTATTTAAATTTAGGTGCATTTTAAAGGATCCCAGGTGGTCAAAATTAATCCTGAGTCCACCACTACGGCGTGCCTCATAATCGTATGGCGGTTCTGACTCAAAATCCCAGAATTATTATTATTATTATTTTTTTTTTGGTCCGAGACCACCGCAAGCTCCATTTTATGAGCGGCTTTTTTTTTCGTCCCGGGCGCTCATACCATGGCAGAAGACGCAATCAGGCAGTTATTTAAGCATGTGGAATGTTAAAAATAGTTACGTGAAAGTAAACCGACGGTTGTGGAAGTTGAGAAAGCTAGAATACCGAGGCTGCCCCACACACAACCACAGCGGTAGCGGCGTTCGCATGCCCTCCCATGCACGGTCGCGCCTCTAGCGGCGGGCGCTGGCTCTATATGAAACTGAGGCGGCAGTTTCGTGACCAGAAAAGCATGGAAGGACTCTGGTATAAGTGTCCTCAAACACCAGCAAAAAGCAGAAGAAATGAGGCGCTTGCGAAGTTGAACAGCTGTCAAGAAAAAGTTGAATGTACCCATAAGCAATTGAGAACATAGCTGAACTGGACTTCGCTTTATTTCATTGCTCCGTTACAATAAGCCTACTTCGTTTCCCCTAGCCTTTATTGAATTCAATGCCTCTTGACTACCTTTATAGGCCAGAAAAGGATTTAGAAACAAAAGGGCACAAAACCTCGCAGGCGTTGACTGACACCTACGCTCCTTGGTGAAATCAGGTGATGTCATACATCAGGGATGATTTGTGCGGTATTGGATTTCCCATGCGGCACTGTAGAACAGGTAAAATTTGTCAAACGTGAAGGAAGCGCAGAGTATTAGAAACAGTGAGTACTAGATATCATCTGAACAAATAAAGTAGCGTTGAGAAATAGACGACAGTAAACTAAAGCGTTTCGACATTTTCACCCCTTTACTGTTGCTCTAGAGTTAGACCATGCTGCGAGGCCTGAAATAACTTGTAAAACGTTATTGCGAGGCAATTTCTGAACTCAGAATATATTATAAATATGTCAGCGAGACATAACGTGGCCATTGGAAATAATACGTAGGGCAACTGAAGCAAGAGGGAAGGTTCGGCCTGCCTAACGTATACCTGATTTCCTCAACGAACGTCTTCCCTGTTGGAGACGGACACTGACTTCCGTCAGATGCGGTTTATTCGACCAACTGCGCAAGATGGCACTGCCGCGAGCCTTCGTCTCACGCGTTCTAAACCTCTTCTTCTTCTAGTATCGTTTTGAATACACTCCCGCGGCAGCGTTGCAGGTGTGCGCTTTCAGAAGGCGGATACGCTGCACAAGACGAGGGTCCTGCTGGTCGATCGACATTACTACGTATCAGGAACGACCTTTTTTGAGCACTTGAAAACATCCGGCCCACAGTGCAGTGAAGAGTGGTGGCACATAGAAACTGGAGTTAGCAGACGACGCTGGATGGGTTGGAAGCATGTCGAACGTGGCGGAGGTTATAGAAGTCGGTCTTATAGGAAAGATACGATAACACATTTGCAGGAAACGACGGTTACTGTCGGGGTTTGTGAGGCTTTGCGTGGGCAGAGGCACAGCAGTGCGTCGTTCACAGATGCGGGCGCTGTATTGAGGAATGGTAAGCGAACAACGGGCTGAATTCATGGGCTTGGGAGGACTTCGGTATAACGGGAGTACAGTCCGAAGTCCTTTGGTTTCGCGTGGTTCTTGAAGGAAGGCGAGCTTAACGATGAAAGGAATGAAATAACAGGTAATGTTTCCAGGAACGAAGCAGCAACCTTATTTTCGATGGAGGGCTTGAAGCTTCGAAAGGGAAGGCTGTGGAGCTGCCACAAATGCCTGCAGTTACACTAGGCCCCGAAGGCTGGTTACTCCTGGGGCACGACATTGCGGTCGTCCAACTTGCCGAATCTTTTTATTGCGACGCAGGTTGTCGATGGGGAAGCGAACGCTGCTCCGGGTCGGTGCGCCACCATTGTCGGTCTTCTTGACGTAAGCCTTGAAGTCTCCTCACTTGCGGTCCAGCTTGTAGCCGAAGATGGCCAGGAAGCGCTTGAACGAGTTGGCCATGTCGGCCAAGGTAACGGAGGACAGACATCGCGTGGCGAGGACTGCGACGAGGGCTATGTGGGTCCTTAGACGTGAAAGGCCTCTTCAGTGGAAGGCTTCCGCAGTCTGGGAGCGGCCAGCTTCGCTGCTGAAGTTTTGACGGAGAAAAGCCGTTGGTGCGTGCTTTCGTCGAGCTCGTGGCATGTTTTCGTCGGCGCAACAGGTGCATTCTCTTGTCGTTGTCCGAGTCTGCAACAAAAACCAGACGAGCTCACTGCTGCGGCGCCGGCGGTTGCGGTTGCTGCTCGCGTCCCACCAGGATGGAACGGCAGTCCATGAATCACCCGACGGTGCCCGAGCGACGGGCGGAGCCGCAGTGCCGAGAATGTCACGCACTTTCACTCGGCTGTGGCTGAAGTCGTAGAACTTCGAGTCGTCGGGCGTCTCCAGCGGTGGTGGACTTGCCGTTGTCGGCGCGATGTAGCACTGTTTGTCGATGGTGAGCCTTTTGGTCGATAAAATTGGTGCAGTCCCATACGATCGGGTCGGGGTTGTGAGGTTGTCGACGGAGTAGTAGCGCTTGCGTGGGTCTCTTCTAAACCGGAATAGCTGCACGTAGTGATCTTTTTTGACGATAATGTAGCCATCCATGTGGCGGATGTTGTGGCAGCTGGAGTACCTTTCGTCGTTGAAGACGAACGCTTTAGAAAACCTCGACGCTGTTGGTAAATGGTACTCGTGGCTGCGGTTCCGAACGCTGATTCGACGATGATGGTCGGTCTCCACGCTGTGGTGGCAGTCGTGAGAGCAGCAAGAGCGATGGCGATTCGGTTGGCTGTCTTGTTTTTGATCATCTTGCTCGAGGCTGAACGGCTTGCGCATTTAGTTTTCGGTTACCTCGAACTTGTCCTCGGTTCTGGTTGTGATCTGCGGTCTGTGTCGACGATCGCCTTGTCGTTCTTCAGGAAGAGTGGACGCTGTACTGTTCCTTCAGTCTGGATTTTCGGTTGTTGTACGTACTGCGTCGATGCTGTGGCGTTCATGCTGACATTCGGTTGGTTACCGTGTCAGCCGCCTTCATGTACTTCCTCCTGCCCTCGCAAATGGCTGGTGACAGTTGGTAGCCATCCAATGACGGCGCGGGAATTCATGCGGAAACGAACCCGGCTGATGGCGTGACGGATCATGTCGTGGTATTCGAGGGCCTCAGTCAATTCAGCTTAAAATTCGTCGTCGTCAATCACGAGCTCTTCTATTTTGGCGTTGATTTCAGAGAGGCCATGGTCTTTGTCGTCAAGTTCGTTCAGGAGCACTTGCAAGTTGGTATGCGTCGGTTCAGTTTCTTGCAAGGCTTCGGTTGCGGCGGCGATGACAAGGGTAGCGGTGCTTCGAACGACGTCGCGTTGACGGCGCAGTCGGTCCATCGTCGGTTCAGGACGCCAGACTTCTCCCGAGTTACACGGCACCATAAAACTATGTTGGAGACGGAGAGTGACGGCCGTCGGATGCGGTTTATTCAACCGACTGCGCAAGATGGCATCGGCGCGAGCCTTCGTCTCACGTGTTCGAAACATCGTATTCTAGTATCGTTTTCAATATCCCTGGCATAACCTCACTCTACGTAAATGGGTACCCATGCACCGCCTTTTTTTTGTGCTCTTTGTGAAGCCTCTTAGAATATGTCGTAATTTTTGGGCGGGTTATTCTTCATGTCAACACGATGCATTTTTTACTGCACAAGATGCTTGCCCTATATCGTAGTGAGCTATGAGCACGTCTGGCCTCCGATGCCTGTTAAGCGGAGCCGGATTACTATACCTTAGCTTTACATTAAGACACCGTTGCGTTTCCCGAGCTGTCAGGTTCTCTCGAAACTGAGCTGGCCCGTGCGTGAATAAACCACAATTTATTGAGCATTTCTTACAGTGGATATTTTACAAGGTGTGTTTTACAATGTGATTGAGTTTGGGCTTACCATTGCATGCAGCGTCAGAAAAAGGAGGCTGACGTGTTCTACGCCGAGGAATTGCTGCGCAGGAAAGGTGTTTGCGTGACGCCGAGCTCTGCATTCGGAAGGCTGCCTGGAAAATTTCACATGAGGTGCGTAGCATGACCAGTAGGAAACCTGCAGCAACCAGTGGGCTGTAAGGCTGAAATACAGGCAAACGACCTACGAATACAAGATACTTCTCGCTGGAGATACATGTTTACTAGAAATGATATGAATTCAGACAACAAATATTCTAAGAGACGTAGTTTCTATATACATCACGAGCGAAAGTCTTTAGGTCAGATCCTGGTTTCAGAAAACTTAATTGAAATGCCTTGATTCTCGTTTCTTTAGTGCCACTCACGAAGCCTCGACGACATAGTCAGTCGTTACACTGGCCTGCCGATCGCAAACGCGATCCTTAATTTGAATCGTCAAGGCTTTGTTCAGAGGCTGGTCAGTACTAAATTTCACATCGCATTTCCACCTATATCTCCATTTAATCAATTCATCGATTCCCTTAGACAATGGATTGACATTGGGAACAAAGTACGAGCAAACCTTTTGATGTTTCTGTCGTTTGATGTCGTGATTGCGTTTTCCCACTCCGCTTTACCTAATATTATGCTTATCTCTGATAAACAGGATCACGATACTTCCACCGAAGGACAGGCTGATGGAAATGTTCGATCGACTGGAAACCTTTCAGAAAGAGCTGATGGCTGAATACCAGTAAAGGAGGAAGATAAATGGGAGCTTCATATACATAAATAAACATTGCTGTTACCACAGAATAAAAACGAGATGGTATTTCAAATATTTCTTGTATCGCTTAAAAATACGCTGGCTAATATACGAACGCCTGTAACCGACACTGGGCGAGAAAATATAATTTCTTTAGATTATTTTATTATTGCACATGCATGTTTTGCGCTACCTTTTGTGACTTAATGAAGAACAAGATGGGAAACAAGGAGGCCAGTTCTTCGTGAGTCACAACCACATAAAACGAACAAACAATGACAACAAGGAAATCATCATCATCAGCCTATTTTTTTATGTTCACTGCAGCACGAAGGCCTCTCCCTGCAACCTCCAATTACCCTTGTCTCGCGCTATCTGTTTCTAACTTGCGCCTACAAATTTCCAAACTTGATCACCCCACCTAGTTTTCTGCTGTCCTCGACTGCGCTTCCCTTCTATTGGTACCCATTCTGTAACTCTAATGGTCCACCGGTTATCCGTCATACGCATTACATGGCCTGTCCAGCTCCATTTTTTTCCGCTTGATGTAAACTAGAATATCGGCTATCTCCGTTTGCTCTCTGATCCACACCGCTCTCTTCCGGTCTCTTAACGTTAGGCCTAACATTTTTTCGTTCCATCACTCTTTGTGTGGCCCATAACTTGTTCTCGAACTTCTTTGTTAACCTCCAAGTTTGTGAGCCATATGTAAGCACCGGTAGAATGCAATGATTGTACACTTTTCTTTTCAACGACAGTGGTAAATTCCCACTCAGGATTTGGCAATGCCTGCCGTGTGTAGTCCAACCCAATTTTATTTATCTGGAAATGTCCTTGTCATGATCAGGTTCACCTGCGATTAATTGACCTAGATAAACGCACTCCTTTACGACAGGGCAAGATGTATGCACTGAAAGATAAGCAGTGTAATATAAGCAGTTTCGATGACTATATAAAAGCAGCGGAAGAATTCTATACTTATTTGTACCGTCCCAGAGCAGCCAAGCTACTTTCATTCGAAATAGTGATGAACAGGATACAGAGGCTCCTTCTATAACTAGCGATGAAGTGAGAAGGGCCTTGCAAGACATGACCTGGGGAAAAGCTGCTGGAAAAAATGGAATAACAGTCAATTTAATCAAGGATGGAGCAGATATACTTGAAAAACTTGCGGCCCTTTATACGCAATGCCTCACAACTTCAAGTGTACCAGAACGCTGGAAGAACGCCAACATTATACTAATCCATGAGAAGGGAGACGTTAAAGAATTGAAGAACTATAGGCCCATTAGCTTGCTTTCAGTATTGTATAACATATTCACCAAGATAATTTCCAATAGAATCAGGGCAACAGTTGACTTCAATCAACCAAGAGAACAGGCTGGCTTCAGGAAGAGTTATTCTACAATGGATCACATCCATGTCATCAATCAGGTAATCGAGAAATCTGCGGAGTACAATAAAGCTCTGTATATGGCTTTCATAGATTATGAAAATGCGTTTGATTCAGTAGAGATACCAGCAGTCATAAAGGCATTGCGTAATCAAGCAGTAAAGGAGGCATACGTGAATATCTTGGGAAATATCTAAAAAATTTTCACAGCTGCACTGATATCCACAAGGAAAGTAGAAATTACCTATCAAGAAAGAAGTCAGGCAAGGAGACAAAATCTCTCCCATGCTATTCAGTGCATGTTTAAAAGACGTATTCAAGCTCTTAGACTGGGAAGGCTTAGCCGTGAGGATTAGCGGTCAATATCTCAGCAACCTTCGGTTTGCAGATGACATTGTCCTGTTCAGCAGCAATGGGGATGAATACAACAAATGATTGAGGAACGAAAGCATAGGGGGAAGTAATTGTTTGTTTAAATGAAATGCACAAATTATAAATAAATGAGAATGGAAGTGCACAAACAGAACTGGGAGCAGGTACGATACGAAACCCACGTCTACGCATTACGCGTGCGGTGCTATCATTAATTGAGATATCGGGGCGCTCTTTCCCCGTGTACTTTTTTGGGTATTTATGTGTGTGTACCAGATTTATCCCTGGTGAGTTAGCCGGTGCCACCACTCACGCTCTTGGTGGTAGATCTAGAACAACCTTTTTGCCGCAAGGCTTCACGGGGTACGTCAATTTGGGAGACGGCAACAGACCAGAGGTCACTTGGCAGTTCGTGTTTCGAGATGTCTAAGCACTTTTACTATCAGCCACGGTGGCTAACCCACGTATTCTCAAACGACACTCGACTCGATGTTGTTCCTCCACTACACCTAGTTGAACACAGCGCCACCTCTCGATTGAAGAACACGCTACGCTTCTGAAGTCAAGAGTTGGACGGAAACCCATCTGGTCGGGAACATACACGACAACAATTAAAACGAGCTCCGACCACGAAAGTTTATAAAAATATGACGCTACTCTTCTCAAGAATTACCATAGAGTGTTACAGAAGCGCAGTGAACTGTTCTGTCGAGGGGCAACGCTGCTACACACTTCCTTCAGTCGAGGTGGAATGCTGAGGAAAACAATGTTCTAAAATACGGAGGTGAGTGTCTATTTGCCTCGAGTTTCTCCATTTAAAAGGCCGGCAACGCCATTGTCGTGATATTTATAGTTACGTGATGACTTCTTATACCGCGTCCCACGCAGTAGGAGCAAATAATACAAAAAGATATATTTCCTAAAACTGCTCTTTTACGGCACTTGCCTTTCTTGTGGAGATAACTATGCCTGATTTATCGGCCTAGAGATTTGTAGGTTAGCAGGAAGAATAAGTCTATGAGCGAGTTTAACATGGTGATCTACAATTATGTGATGCGTTGTCGGACGCACCTTACCTAACGCCGGTGTTTCCATAATCGAAAGATAAGATCCCACGATAACCATGGCTACTTCGTGGTGATAAATTTTGACTTTAATGCCTATGTCTAGAACGCCCTGTATCTTGATCCTTTGTTGAAATTTTTAACAAATTGGCGTCAATGTCTGACGCACAAATTAACTTAAGTAGTCACAACGCTTTAGTTTTCGGCAACGTAGACAATCCCACGGCAGAAATGCAAATAGTCCGAAAAGTAGAAATACTAAAGGAGTTCTTTTTGAGCCGGGAAAAGTGTCACCCGCAGATGTGGGAAACAGCCACAAGCAAAACGGAGAAAACACTCAGAAACATAGCAGCACGGGCTGATCACTAAAAGAGAAAAGAGAAATCATCAAAACAAAAGTACATTCACACGCATTCTGTGTAGCAAGAATAGCTATCATTCCGCGCAAAGTGGTAAATGTAATCTCAACACTGTAAGTACTGCCTATAGGAAACGACCGCCACAGTCAGAAAATAATTACTTCCCTTACCCCAAGACAAGGGAAGAGTAGGACTACCAAAAGCCTAAAATATTTCGCGTATACTAGCCTATGAAACAACATCATGAATAAATTGAAGACAGCGATTTCCAGACGAGAATGAGTGCCATATTGGCTACGGACGCTCCAGAAGTATCTTCGACACCAAACAGCACAAGGGACCACAGAACAACCGTCGCCATTCCACAAATTATAACATAATAATATAATAAATGAAGAATTTTCGCAAATGGACAGGAGGAAACGTCGGCGATGTTTGATAAATAAGGTTATCGCATGCAACTGCTGCCAGAAAGAACAGCTGAACACTGAATCTTCGAATTCAGTTCAGTCCGCCAGGATGGTAGATAGTACGAGGGACTTTATAGGTAACTACAACATCATTAACTTAAGATGAATTTCTCGAGTGATTACTTAATCTTACCACAATGTTTGTCATTTGGAAAATGTGGAACAGAGCAGTAGTAAGTAAACAGGCTAAAAGAGCAGCTTTCCCCGCCATGAAAAAAAATGTCACAGTTTCGCCCTAAGGGCGAAGCAATGAATGCGATAGCAACACAGCAATGTCATACGAAGTAAGGTGAGCGGCTTTGGTAGCAACAACACGCAGAACTGTTGTCGACGCCATCGGCGTTTTGCCCGCGTTAGCTCAAAATGCGTGCGGCGTTGGTGACTGTTGCTGGAGCTCTGATATAAATAGAACTTGGTGCCGCAGCTAAACGTCGCCTCCCTTCCCTCCCCCTCCCCCACGGCCTCTCGCGC
>NC_051161.1:137441783-137467264 GCF_013339745.2 Dermacentor silvarum | reverse complement strand
AAAATGGCCCTTGAGTCTCTGTGCGTCACAGACACCATCTTCAGATAGCAAATACGGATCGTATTTGCTATCTGAAGATTGGTTGTCTGTGACGCATTGGGGCCCTAAATTTGGTTTTGGCTCATAGATGTTCCGTATAAAGTCCAAGGCGGATAACGCAGTCGCCGCGCGCCGAATGCTTGTATGTGCGCGTGAAAACGTATGAGGGGAGCCGACGACCACGTCTAAATCTCGCGGCCGCAAGACAAGAAAAGCAGGGAGGAAGCGCGCCTGCCTCTTCCGTTGCGCTTGAGGCACCGGGCGAGGGGGAGGGATAGCGGGCGGCGTTGTACTGTAATCTGGCATCAACTGCGTACTGCACGGCATCACGCGGTCGCGTCGGGTCGTATCTTGAAAGCGATCTGCGTTGTGGCAGAGTCTAGGCAGCGTAGGTGCGTTGGCGGCTCGTAGCTTTGTCCGTGCTGTGTGTTCTCGGCGCTCCGTTGCGTTGAAGCTATAGACAACAGCACGAGGTCACTTCGCTCGCTTCTGCAGCGGTACTTCCACACGCCGCCAGCGTTTGACAGTGCGTGTCAGCGCTCATCGAGTGTGATGTGTCACAGCATCTGCCGCGCGTCGGCAACATCAACTGAAAAGAAGAGTGCTGGCTTGGTGGGCTAGGCCAGCTGCATCAAGCGGTAGGATCAGGTTTGAATGAAGGGAGGAGGAAAGGTCAACTTTGCGGCGGCAAGATCGCCGGGTCAAGGGATGCAGGCCCGCCTCGCACACGGCGCTCGCTTTGCATTCTGTCGCGGCGGAGAAGGTGCTTCCGTTGCTGCTCGTGCAAAAATGACAAAATTTGGGGTGAAATTTCTAGGTTGTCGGCGGGGAAATTCGTTATTTCGAGGGGGTCTCTCGCTGCCACTTCGTTACGTAGAGGTCTCAAATACATGTGCTTCTATGAGTAACGGCGGGGAATATAAAACTTCGTTATATCCAGAATTCGTTATATGGAGGTTCGTTATAAGCAGGTTTAACTGTAGTATATACCACTGAACCAAGCAAAGCTGCAGAGCTGGTAATTGTATACTTTTTTAACAGCGAAACTGTTTAAGCCAGCCGTAATTTGTGGTGCGTAGCAAAACACTACCAAGATAGAAAAGAATATAAACTTCCTTGCCGAGGCGGGATTCGAATCCGTGTACTCCCGGTCCAAAAACGAGCGTCGTAACCACTAGGCTATACAGCCACGCCTGCAGAGCATGCATTTATGCGAACCATATGATTGCGTTCGAGGGTCGTCGTTTTCGTCCACAGCTGGCGCGTTCGTACACTCGTACCTCTGCGACTTGAAGAGGTTTTGCGCGCTATGAGAGCGAGACCCATTCACGGAGCGGGTCTCCTGGAACGCGTTGTCGGCATTGGAACGCGGTTTTGGTGTTGCAAGCTGCGCTATGCAACGCGCAGTGACGGCCGTAAGTCCGAGACGCGCAAAAAGAAATTATCATCATCATGAGTAATAGATGAAAAGTTTGCGAGCACTTCCGGAAAATGCTGGGTTACAATCGCCCAAGTGTCGCTGTTCAAGCGTTGCGCGGCCGAGTGCAAGGATAAACGTTTTTTTTTTTTGTTAGCAGCCTTTAAACAGCACATAAGCAGAGAATGCATGCACCTGGTGGAGTCACTGGGATCTGCATCCCAGCACATCCAAGATTTCTCAGCCCGCTACGGGCGCCAAGCTCGCTCACGACACCACGCCTGGAGGCCCACAAAGACCAATCAGAGCAAGTGGGAGTTCGAACGTCTACTATGCAAAAGGGCTTGTTGCAGCACTCCGCGGTGGCCGTGGTATCTATGCTACGCAGCAATGTGGCCTCAGAGATAGCACGGGTGCACCGTTGCAATCACGGAGATCCTGCAAGAAGTGTTGGGTCATGCGCCACTTTGAGCGAGTGGTGATGGCGGTATTTTTTTCAGTTTCAGTAACAAACACTGCAACTTTTTGTGAGCTTTCCGGGATGCTCTCGCACATGCTTCAATAGTCAAATTTTGTATGGAGGCCCTTCTGTATCGACAGTATTTTCAGCTTGGTTTTTTACACGTCGCAGAATTTTGTTGCAATCGGCTGTTAAGGGTATGACGCCGAAAACAAGCATCTTGAGCCAGTTGACACCTTCACCAAGACCAAAAAAAAAGAAGTGACAAATGTGATGTGGATGTGTGAAGACGATCGTCATTGTTTTTTTCTATGAGGACTGTGGAATTATGCAGCTGGAATTTGCTCTTCCTGGACAGACTTTCAATCTGCAATGTTACTTGGCGGTATTAAAATGTATAACCCTTTCAGTGTCATGTTTTTCAGAGACGTCACACCCACAGCATCATTTTATTTCTCCCCTGGAGATTGTAAAGCAAACAACGGTTTATGTTTGGTTGTGCAGAAATGAAAAGGAAAAAAAATGACACTGATAATAGCAAATGCTTTCCTGGTGTTGTCCTCACATTTCTATCTGACGAAAGGAATGTCAACAGGAACTGGGCAGGACAGAAACATGGAAATGTGCTAGTACGTCAGTGATGCTGAAAGGGTTTAAGAAAATATGAAAAAGGAAAGGCGTAATATTGTGTAATGTGGGTGACTGCTTACTTCATCAAAAAAGTGCTGCAGCTTCCACTGCTTTGGCTATGACGCAATATCTAGCCTCTTAAAGATGGACTGGTGTTACCCACACACCCTATTCATGGGATTCAGCTCGCAGTGGTCTTCTTCGCTATTTTTTAGGAACATTCAATAAAAGAAGAATATTAGCCACAAGGCAAGCAGTGAAGACAACTTCCTAGAGGCCACTCAACAGCATTAAGCTTGACTTCTAGAGTTACTTCGACCAGTGGAAGAAAAAGTTAGACAAGGGATTCAGTTGGAGATTAATTTGAAGCAAACTAAGCCTTTTTGTCCTAAATGAAAATGTTTTCTTTTGGAGAAAGTCTAGTTTTTTGGGTCCCCCTCTTGTACACGTACCTCTTTAACCTGATGTGTTTAACCTTTTGTGTTTCAGAGAGCTAAAATAATGATTGGCTCACAGCTACGAACTCTGTGCTCCGATGCAAAGAGCCTGAACAAGGTAAAGGTCACCTGCCACCCAAGAAATTTATTCCTTTGCTTTACTTGCATCAATTTGCTGCAACAAAACTTAGCAGTGGGGAGGGGCAGTATGCGAGGGATTGGGGGAGCCCTAGCCCGGGTCCTTGCAGCTTTCATGCTGCAGCGGATGAACTGGGCGAGGTTCCCTGATGGTAGCATGGGGTGCCCATGTTAAGGTGGTCGTCCATGACGGTACGATTAATGTTTGATTCTATTTGTGTTCAAAGATCATAAGCATTTTTTAAGTCTCTTAATAGTCGCAACATCGTAGGGCACTGTGCCGTTGCTATATAGACTGGTTCTGCAAAAACTTTAGTATTCTGTGTACTCGATGCAACTACATTGTTGAAGAGCAGCATGTGCACTCACAGAAGTTTCTCAGAGTCAACAAAATGAGTGAATCAAATAAACATTGGTAACAATTAAACATGATGCTCAAACTCCAAAAATACCCACCGAAAAAGGTAATCGGAAAGTTAATCAAGAAAAAAATATACTCAATGGCAAATCTTGAATTGTGAAAGTGAAAATCGAAAACGGGATAAAGAACAATGCTGAAACCTACATATGAGCACACAATTTTGCACTAGAGACTGCAGTGAAAGAAACACAGTGAGGTTTTTATGCAGGAATGGTGGAGGAACAGTCACCAAGAGATCACAAATGCAGTGCAAAGCAACTTAAAGGGCCCCTAAACCGCCGTAGACATTTTTTGAACATTTCAAGTAAACACGCGCATTGAGTTCGGAATGCCGTCACGATAAACGATGCAAAACGCTGTAGTGCTACGCGCCGCGGGCGCGCCACACACACACACACACAAAAAAAAAACAAAAAAAACAATGCCATCCTCCTCTCCTGTCCTGGCCTTTCCAATATCCCCAGCGGTCGTCACCATGTCAGCAGGGTGAATCTGGTGATGTCAGCGTCGGTGACGATGCCCATTGGTTGAACAAGAACCTACGACTTCCGGTTTGTCCGCTTGCAGGTAGAGTGACCTAGAATATGGGAGAGTGTCCAAAGCGCCGGCTCCGGCGAGGGCCTTTTTCTGTGAACTGCCGCGCCGCGCCGCTGCTGCTCCGGACCCGTGGGCTTTTCGCGCTCGCGAAGCGCGCGGGAAGCGAGGGTCGTCTGCTACGCGCTGTAGTTTTTTGCGTTCATTTTCCACGCAAAGCACTTCCACTCTATTTAACTTCAACAGTGTGGTGCTGCATGGAGCTTACCCATCTTTGAGCGTTTCTTTGTGCTTGGGCAGCAAGATAATGCAAAAACAAACGTACCAAACTCATCAGCGCGGCCTAGCTCCGGTGCTAGAGTTCGGGAACGGTATTACGGTAACTGTGCGTGCGTAGAAACGCGCTAAATGAGCCCGCGCAAGGAAAGAAAGTAAAAAAAAAAACGATGGGTACGCGGACAATGGCACCATGCTTGCAAGAATAAGAGTAACGAAAAAAATGTCACAGTTTCGCCCTAAGGGCGAAGCAATGAATGCGATAGCAACACAGCAATGTCATACGAAGTAAGGTGAGCGGCTTTGGTAGCAACAACACGCAGAACTGTTGTCGACGCCATCGGCGTTTTGCCCGCGTTAGCTCAAAATGCGTGCGGCGTTGGTGACTGTTGCTGGAGCCTCTCATATAAATAGGCACTTGGTGCCGCAGCTAAACGTCGCGTCCCTTCCTTCCCCCTCCCCCACGGCCTCTCGCGCGTCTGAAGAAGGCGCGTTTGCTCTACATATATGGTGATTGTAAAGGAGAAACGAGACGCCTAATTCTGCAGCCCTTAAGCGAGCACGGCGCAGAACGCGCGTTTGTTCTCCGCCGTGCGTTCACTCCCCGTGAAAGACGCGCCCCTCGCGCCCTTTCACTCGCACATACAGCGTTCGGCGCGCGGCGACGATTTCATCTCCAAATGACGTCATACGGAACCTCACGGCGACGGCGACGGCGACCCTTTCCCTCAAGAACCACTTACCTACCGGCGACGATTTCATCTCCAAATGACGTCATACGGAACCTCACGGCGACGGCGACGGCGACGGCGACGCCGACGGCGACGGCGACGCCGACGGCAGAAATCTGCTTTTGAGTGTCCATATAATTGCTATCGCATTAAAAAGTAAATTACTCGCGCAGTCAAGTGAAATACTTACGTGCGTGCAGTGACCGCTTCGCTCACCACTACGCGCATTTCGCTCACGGTCAGTAGTGGTTTAGAGCCATATGCATATGTATTTATTCATAATTTTTTTTAGCCGCGACAATACTTTATTATGAACAGAGGCGCCGTGAGAAGGTGTAAGGGACACAATTAAGAGAAGGAGCGCAGGGACGGCCGTAACGCCGCAATATTGTTGGCCTATTTCGCTTCAGAGATAGCGTACGCGAACAATTCTTGCTGTACGCTATCTCTTCAATACACACTTCGCGCACGATGTACCTTAAGGTTCACCGTGAGCGAAGCTAGTTTCAAATTCAGATATTCGAAAGAAAAGCCATTCCAGCCAATAGGTAAACAAACATAAAAAAGGTGAACAAATATACATTTTTCTTCATTGAAATGACAGATAGCTGCTACTAGCCTAGCTTTTTACTAATTTTTTATGCAAAAGTTATTGCAGCAATAGCCTTGTTTTATTAATCCGTGAATCCTCTCTGAAATTACCAACATATAACTTCTCATGATATAATAGGTATTGCTTAGCGTGTGATTTTTTACATAAACTAACAAGTATTCATGGCGTGTGGTGATGCTTGTGCTTGCATTATATTGAGTGGAAAATCGTCTTGAAAATTACAATCTTTGATGCACTACAAATATCGTTGTTGATTCTACATATACCTAAAATAGTTACCTAGCTTCAATCAGTAAAACAGGAGAAGTTTATGTTCTGGTGATTAGTTGCCTCTTTCATTACGTAACTACAAGTAGGTAATTATTTATCAGTAAGTATATATTTTCTGTGTACGACCCAGCTAGCATACTCAATAAATATTCCTAAAGTTACTTTCATGTTATAATTCGCTTAGTGTTTGCGCTCTTGCAATACAAGAAGGCGAAAGACGAGTTGCACATACGTAATCCATCACGTTCGTTTTCTGACGTTTGCTCGTAATTATGAAATGAGACGTACGTACACAATGTTGCACTGTTAGCGTTTCATTTATTTTGGTTTGCCTTGTTTTTTGCCGCCGTATATTTCTCGCGAACCGCTTACCTACACGCCGTGGTAGCTTAGTGGCTTTGGTAGGTTGGACTGCTAAACTCGAGGACGCGGGTTCGATTCCCGGCCACGGCGGCTTACATTCGATGGAGGCGAAATGCATAAAACATCCGTGTACATAGATATAGGTACACGTTAAAGAACGCCATGCGTTCGAAATTACCGGAGCCCTCCAATACGGCGTTTCTCATGGCCATATTGTGATTTTTGGATGTAAAACCCCATTACTATTATTACCCTTTACCTGTGCTCTCAGTTCTTGATGATATATGAGCAAGTTCGACACGCTGAGATCGACATTGGCATTCAACACGTTCTGATCGTCACACCCACAGCATTAGAGGGATTTCTGGCCGAAAAATGCGGGTTTGCACCACACGTGATATCGCTGTCGTTAATCGCGACGTGAATGCAAGTATGTCAAGTTACTAATGTCATGACCCATCAGTCGCACATTTGTGCCTTTCCACGCTATACTTTGGAACCAAGTGAACGAGACGCGAGAGTGACGCGGTTTGTATTTATTTTTGGTACCGCGGCTCCGCCGATGGACACATTCCGCTTCCCAAGAGCCAGTTAAGGATTTCGCCTTAATACAGAAACAGCAGAGCGTGGTAGGCAGTCTTGTAAAGCAAGTCGAATGCATGAAATAAAGAAAGGAAATGATAGGGTGTAAAAGCGTTAGCATGATCTAGCCATATCTTCCACGTTCTCCTGGTTGTCATAGCGATCTCCAGCTTATTTTCTTCTGCAGCACGTTCACGTTGCTCATTCCACACATAACTAAATCAAGTAAGCGCGCGGAATGCGTTACTCAAACAGCCGCGTAAGCGCGGACCATGCGAGCTAGAAGGAAATAGACAAAATACCCGTATTCTCAGCCGGCAAACGCGTTCGCTGTGTGGTCAGTCACTGCGGTATTACCTTGCGGTGACGTGGTACTCAATATATCCAAAATTATCGCGATGTTGGCTAATAGCAACCAAAATATCAGGCTCGTAGCAGACGCCCGCCGCCTTGGCGCGGCTTCCGCAGCGGAGAAAGCCCACGGCTCCGGTACAGCAGCGCCGTGGCGCGGGAGTTCACACAAAAAGGCCCTCGCTCCTCCCATGCATTCGCGCGGCGCTTTGGACACTCTCCCATATTCTAGGTCACTCTATTGCAGGTACGCGCGCTCCTGCTCTTTCTCGTCGTGTTGGTCACTTGTGCGCCCTTGCGAAGTCCGCAACGCAAGTGCCAAATCACTCGCGTTCCAAAATAGTAGTGCTTGGCGTTCTGATAAGCTGCGCGAACAGAGCGCGGCAGTGTTGGCCTTTCTAGACGTGCGCGCAACACGGGGTCCATAGCGGCACGCTTCGCATGAGCACGGGCCGGCACGGCAGCCACAGCGGGTAGCACGTTGCCGGCACGGTAACTCGCCGCACGCCGTTTGCCATTAGCGGGCCGCCGTTCGACAGTGGTTTTGCTTGCGAACGGCGAGGTTTCCTTGTCGTACGTAGAGAGGCTGAGACCGGGACCCATTTGTGCGGCAGCCTTACCGCCGCTGATCACTCGACGGCGCCGATATCGTCGCTAGGCCTTTTCCGGTTCCCTTCAAAGCTAAAGCGGACGGCGCTTCGAAATGAATTACCGACGCTCGCAAGCCGCAATATTTTCTTATCGTTGCTATGGCTCTTCGCAATAATTGTACACAAAGAAGGAAAATACGCTAATATAAGCGGCGCCGTCGGCTACGATGCGAGCACAGCCGAGCCGGTTGTCTCCCGACGGTAGCCGTGCACTGCAGCAGCTGGAGCATGGCTGGAGCTGCAGCCATAGAGTTTCTCACTATATCACCTAGAGGGTAAACTGGCGCCACCGTCTATGCGAGTTTCTTAAAGGGCGCCGTGCCCTCATGGGAATGATGGGATATGTGTCTGCGAGGCTTGTGTTGGCCGGTGTTGAACGAGGCTTCGTCTAAAACGTGGATATGGCTACACAAATAATGCGTTATTAAAATCTACATAAAAGGCTTTCATTCACCCATATTACATCTCTCAAAGTTTACTCACCTAAAATGCAGAATCAAGCGAAGAAAAGCAAAAACAGATGACAAGTTGTTCCAAAGCGAGCGATAATCTTGTCGTCTGCCCTCCAACTTAAGCGGCCAGCTGATACTTTTATTGCGATAGCAATTATATGGACACTCAAAAGCAGATTTCTGCCGTCGGCGTCGCCGTCGCCGTGAGGTTCCGTATGACGTCATTTGGAGATGAAATCGTCGCCGCGCGCCGAACGCTGTATGTGCGAGTGAAAGGGCGCGAGGGGCGCGTCTTTCACGGAGAGTGAACGCACGGCGGAGAACAAACGCGCGTTCTGCGCCGTGCTCGCTTTAGGGCTGCAGAAGTAGGCGTCTCTTTTCTCCTTTACAATCACCATATATGTAGAGCAAACGCGCTTTCTTCCGACGCGCGAGAGGCCGTTGGGGAGGGGGGGGGGAGGGAAGGGAGGCGACGTTTAGCTGCGGCCCCAAGTGCCTATTTATATCAGAGGCTCCGGCAACAGTCACCAACGCCGCACGCATTTTGAGCGAACGCAGGCAAAACGCCGATGGCGTCAACAACAGTTCTGCGTGTTGCCGATGCTGCTGCATGTCCAGGTTTATACAGCTGATAAAGCTAATATCATTACTCCGAATAGCTCTCTACAAGTTTGCTATCGCAATTCATGCTTCGCCTTTCAGGTGAAACTGCGACAACTTTTTACGTTTTATATAACTGTGCATCCAATAGTAAGTCCTCAAAATTAAACAAAACATGTTTTTGTGTAATAATATAGCTAAATATAATAATAGCTAAAGCAGTTTTTTACATGCTGTTTTAGCAGGGAATGAATCATTGTGACAGACGGAACGGTGCTAACCAGGCGCGTCTTCAAGGCGTTCTGGCTCTCCAAGAACGATGCCAATCCGAAGTCACAATATACCAGCATTCCCATGGTATGGTCCCTAGAATATTCAAGGGACCATACCCATGGATACCACAGCGCAGCAGCGCCAGTTTTCCCTCTAGGTAATATAGTGAGAAACTCTATGGCTGCAGCCGATGTTTTCGTCGCCGGTGGCGGAGGCGCGCCGCTTCGCGGTCGTCGATTGGCCCGTTGATCGTGCTAGAGTGTACTACACAATGGTCGAGTGGGCCGAACGGCGCTCTGGCGCTGAGGCGCCGCGTGTGGAAAAATAGTGCGAGGGCGCTGCGAGCGAACTGGATTGGGGCGGAGACGCGCTCCGCGGCATATTCAACGTACTTTCGTTGCGAGCGCCGAGGCCGATTGCGCATAGTACGCTCTTAAAATAGTGCTTTATTTCAACTGTAAATGCATGTTTACACCATTTTGCCAAACATATATATTTGAGGCACGGATTATTCAACGCGACGTCTTCAATTTTGCTGTCGTTGTCAAGCGCGTCGTCTGCTAGCGAGCGCGCGTTCGCTACGCGGACGCTGGCGGACGCCCATTTTTTCTCGCAGAACCGCTGTGCAGTACATTTTTTTATGTTTCAGTTGCTTCGGTGCGCCCATGACCCCTTACGGCATTTACCAAGTGTGGTTTTAGCCAGGTGAACTGCTGTTTTTACCACTGTCTTCCAAAAGTAACTGGTATCTATGCAACATGAAGCTACGTGAGAAAATTTTATTATTGATATCGTGTCATTTTACACGCGCTTCTTGTTGGTGGATATTGATCACGGACGATAATCGGAGAAAACAATATTACAGTGAAATAAACCAGGTTTATTAACTGCGTGGCGCGAAGAATGATCAGTGTATTTCTAGGTAATTAAATCAAAGGGTACATATACTTATATATTTACGATATATATATGTAGGGAAAAATAACAAATATTATAAATGCAATAATTGAAAAAGTGAGAACTCCCGGCCGGGCATAAGCGCACGTGTTTGCAGTAATAACACACTTAGTAGTGAACACTAGAAATAAACTCTCATTCGTAGAAATAATATTCATAGCAGGCAAAACCATCGTGTGTGTGTGTGTGTGTGTGGTGTGTGTGTGTGTGTGTGTGTGTGTGTGTGTGTGTGTGTGTGTGTGTGTGTGTGTGTGTGTGTGTGTGTGTGTGTGTGTGCGTGCGTGTGTGTGTGTGTGTTATTGATATACTGTACGACGCCGAATAGTCATTTCCGTTGGAATGTAACGCATGCCAGCACTATTGAAATCTCACAGGTGAGTGAATGCATGCAAGTGAGGACTGTTATTCCGAATGACTTTGCTGCCGGAGAGTCGTGGCTGTTGCGCAGGGGCGCAGTTCCTGAGAGAATTAACGGACGGGAGGTCCAGTCTCACCCTGTTTGCAGCCCATTAAAACTGAGTGCCCCACGTGGTATCACACTTATCTTCTTCACCGAACGCAACAGATCTGCACATATCTCTACGTGTATGTGAGACATTCCGTTCCTTTGTTTCATTATGGTCGTTATGATAGTGCACCGAATAACTGAACGCAGCCGTTTATAATATACAAGCTGCAGAGTTGAGCGGTCATACATTTGGGAACGGCATTACATTTACACATGAAATATAGGGTGAGCGTAACATGTTTTACTCGGAAATCAGACTCGAGAATAATTTATGTTGTTTACACCCCCAGAAATAAGCCGAAGAACGCAGCCACCTGCTTTTTTCTTTTTCATTTTTTTTAATATAAGCAAATTCTTGGTACGTGGCAAAACCACGATATGATTATGAGGCACCCGGTTTAGTTTTTGCCACCTGGGGTTCTTCAACGCGAACCTAAAAAGAAGTACACGAGTCTTTTTCCATTTCGTCCCCATTGAATTCCGCGACCTGGATTGAGACCGCGAGCTCCCGAATTAGCAGCGCGCAACGCCGTATCCACGATATAGGCACTAATTAGGCTACCGCGCAGGATTTATTTCTTTTTTTATTTTTTGAAGTATCGACTGGAAAAAAAATTCCACGTACGGCTTACGGCCAAAGATAAGCATATAGAATGGCTAACTAAAACCGTTTTCGGCGCGCGAGGTCCGGCTGCGATAAATTTATGACCCCGTACCAATTACTCCACATTCTGTTACGCGAGAAAGGCGGCAACTTGATTGGAATGTTGCACTGCAGTTTACTTTTTTTTATCTATACCAATGTGTCCCGTAAATCTAAGTACAAGGCGAGCGATGGGGCAGATATGCTTTACTTGTTTGAAGCGGCAAGCAGGAAGGTTACATATGTTACAATTGCTTCGTCTGCTTTTCGCAAAACCTACTGATAGAAAACTATATACGCAACAATACACACGAGAGATACATGCTGCTTGAAGGACGAGAAAAATATTTTTTTTTCTCCAAAGGGAACCGTACAATAATATAGTAGAATGAAAACCGACACTGCGGCCGCAATGCACGCGCAATCACCGAGCGGCATTAGAAAATAATAAAAAAATAAAGAAGAGAAAGGAAAGGAATTTATTCTTAATGCATAAATACATGTCATATGCATTTATGAACCCCATTTGATCGGTCTGAACGCAAATACCAGCGCGCGAAGTAGGACGAATGACCCTGCCGAGCAGTATCGCCAGCAGTTTCCAACGGCGCGACCTTGATGCGGCCCAATCCACTTCGACCGCAGCGCCGCCCCAATATTTTTCCACGTCGGGCGCCTCACTTCAAAGCATGCGCCGCCCCAGCCGCTCGTCCCACTCGAACATAATCTAGTACACTCTAATCGTGCTGCGGGCGGTGCGCTGGCCCAACTGCTGTCAGACGTTCTACGGCACTTGAGGCCGGTTCGCCGTCGGTACATTTGCCGCTAGCGTGGACGTGCCTTAACCGGAAATGGACAGCGCGTTGGCGATGACGTATGTCACGTGCTATTTGGAGGAGCACTCGGCGAGGAGGAGACACCAGCCGACGAGGAGATTAGCGAAGAGCGAAACGAGCGAGGGCCGTGTTTCGATCATCAAACGCGTGTAACTCCGTTATTACGGCACCATTTCGAAAAATTCTCGTGGCTACGTGTTCGTTGTAGACTCGTGCACAACTGCAACACCACAACTAAATTTCGACCTCTGGGTGGTTTAGGGGCCCTTTAATATTTTTCGGATTCATTCAATACTCAGCTTTCTTGCCTCTCTGATGAGTGCTTTCAGCCATATATGGGGCTTGAAAGATTCCGAAACTCTGCATGTAAACTCCGTTAACGAGGCGGTGCAAAACAGTGCATGCAATAACTCTAAGCTGCAAGCCCACAAAAACAATGTACACATCAATTTTTGACGCGACAAAAGACTTGTGTTTCCACTAAATCTTCGGACACTTCGATTACAAGCAACCAGGCAGCAGGGCACTGGTCGTACAGGACTCAGCGCTTCAAATGCGATACTCGGAGCGCATGGCTGCTGGAGCTTTTCGAGCCAATATGGTCGGCGCTGGGGAGACCGCGCTGACTGATTGTGGCATACGATGAAAGTGAGAGCCTTTATGCCGCATGGTGACTTCATTTGGCTTCGTATGATCACGCAGCACTCACCAGTGGCGCAAAAAGCACCAGCCGCCATGCAGTCTGATAATTACGTTTCAATTGCTGAGCACAGTACATGCACGGGATGTGGCTGATTGTTCAGTAATTGCACAACTGTGCCATGGAACTTTGCATGCCGTGTAAAATTGGTATCAGTAATTGCTTCAAGGCACTGTACCTGCAGACCTATCTATCTAGAAAAAAAAAGCTATTTGCGCTTGAAGGTTGTTGTGGAATGGTTGTCATGGCAACAATGTCTGTAAATGAGTTGTCTGAAACGGGATGTCTGGACACTAGGAATGGTTTTAGATGTGCATGAAGACAATTGAAATTGCATGCCTGGAGCAACTCTTCCCATCAGCGTGAAATGCATCAGAAAAAGTGGCCTACAATGCACTAAGAACAGTAAATTGGGCATCTGTACAACAGCTCACAATGGCCACTTCCAGCCAAAGATTATAATGCATGTTCGTTCATGCTTGAGAGGCATGAGAAAAAGATACGAAGAAAATGGAGAACACAGCCAACACGGCAACAAAGGGGCTTTTTTTCCCGCGTGTGAAGAGTCCCACAGAGCTCAAAAAGTCGTGGTGATGCGAGCTTGAAGTGGTCTTGAAGCAGAAGTCGAGAGACCGTCCGTCTCGTCGGGAAGCTGTTGCGGCGATTAGAAAGCGACCCTCCCAACGCCTTCGGACTTGAAAAAACGCAGATGCCTTTATGAAGAGGACGCCACGTCCGACAACTCCTCCTTCTCTGCCCCCTAGGCAGGGCGGAGTCGAGCCTAACTCTGAAAACAAGGTCGTGCCGGAAAACACCAAAATTGAAGCCTGGCCCCCGCTACCAAAGCTACAGCCGTAGCCACAGCCGATACCACAGCTTGAGCCACAGTTGAAGCCACAGTCGAAACCACAACCATGGCGATAGCCGAATCCACAGTTGAAGGCACAGCCGGAGCCACAACCGATGCCACAGCCGATGCCATAGCCGGAGCCACAGTCGCATCAAAGGATACAGCACATCGCAGTAGAATCCACAGCGCCGACTGCCCATAAATTGCCTGAAGAAGACGGGCAAGTGGTTGTGTTGCTTCCGTACCTCATAAATACCCTTTGTATAAGCTTAAGCAAGTTGCATACTCCTTCAGCGCGAAGTGCAGTGCAAGTGCTGGATGCTCTTAACCCCGTGCTTGGAAGTCTCGAGTAAGCCCCAGGGCTCACCCGCAGCCTCCTGTTCTCGCAACGCTACTGGTCCTTGGTTCATCCCAGATGTCTTCAATGCACATCACCAGCTATGGACTTGAGTTTGGTGTGACGGCGCTTCGCTGCACACACAGTGCTCACTCTGTGCCTCTTTCTATTCCCCTTTTCCTTACCCCCCGTGTAGGGTAGCAAACTGGACGCTCGTCTGGTTGACCTCCCTACCTTTCCTCTCTTTGCTATCTCTCTCTCTATCTGCTATCGCAATCGGTGCTTCGCCTTTTGGGCGAAAGTGCGACATTTATTTTTGTGCACACGTACGCGAATACATTTCAATCTGCGCGTAGGCCAAGTAATCAGAAAATCATTTCGAAGTTATGTGACTAGCACTCGCGACAAAAATCACGTAGTTGACACCTACTACCATGGCCGAAGCAAGTCGGAAACAGGGTTTTTGCGCGCACTCATACACGCCTACTCCCGAACAAAGTTGGTGCGCATACAGTTAACCACGATAACAGGTGCACGGTCGTATCAGCTTAACAAATTTATCACTGTAAATATTGGAGTCTACAGGGTAAAAGCAAGCGTCGGGTTGCTACATTCATTGTTTTTAAACCAGTAAGCTAACAAACGATAAGATTGCATTGCAGATGGAACGAAAAAAAAAAAGATTACTCGCCATACCGGCCCCAAGGTAAATATACCTGGTAGCGAAGCTTCCATAGAAGCCCATACGTTCAAAACATGGTTGCTTACCGGCGGTTCATGGGGCTTAGCGCCATCTGTTTGAGGAGGGAACACTTCCGGTGGAAGAAAAATAATTTGACGTCATATCCGTCAAAAACAGAAGTGACGTCATTTTGTTCTCATAGGCGCGAAATTTGTTTTTGGAGGCCTGCCATTAGAGCTGTATATTCAAATGCCCCGCCATTCGCCTTCATGGGCGTTCCGAGTTTTCAGCGCGAAAAGCGATGCCGGAAAAGATCAGCCGTACGGGTGTCGAAATCGCGTCGCTGCACAGAACATACTTTCTTTGGAGGCCGACGAACACTTTGGGCGTAGATTGCGTAGAGTGCTCGTCCTTTCGTCGGACGCCAAGCCCGTCGGCCAGCGCTGTTGCACGAAAACAACTAAAGTAAGGAAGTATCTGACGGTCGCAACTCACTACTTTTGACTGTACAGGTTAAGAGACAATAAAACTACCCGCGTCACCTAATTCAGACAAACGTCGACATGCAACACAACACATATGAGGAGAGCGTATTGTAACAGGTGAACTTGACGAGCGCGCCTTTCCACGCACTCCAAGAGTTGCATGGCATTGCAAGTGATAGCGGTAGGGTGGCTAGAAGGGGAGGTGTGAATACCGGCGGCGCAAGCGTGACCCCCCAGCGCACCGATGCCGCAGGGCGGCGCTGCTGACCGAGGCGCGGGAAGGCGCGCAGCCGAAATGAGCGCATCGCCAGCCTCGGGTATCGCGCGCTTTCTGCGAGCGTCATGGAATACGTCTTTATCATGAAATCAACGTTTTATCAGCACACATCATTACTCCTGTGAGATTTTACGGGCCCAGTCCGCATTGCGTCGATAGATTCAAACGCGTTTTTTTTTTTCCTCCAGATCAGGATCATATAGGGGCTGGGGGCTCTGGAATAATTTCGACCACTTCGGGTTCTTTAACGCGCACTGACACCTTACGGCACACGGGTGCCTTGCACTTCGACTCCCTCAAAATGCGACCGTCGTCCTCGAGGTCAGCAGTAATCACCCTATGCGTGCCGTACGTACGACCTGTAAACTGCAGTCATTACCCGATTACTTCTCGACGTACAAACCACTATATGCCAGCGCTTGCTGACCTGTAGCATGTCCTTTCGACGCTCAAATAAGCAATTTCCTATGATTGCAGACAGCAACAGATCTGGTCATAAAAACGTATATTTAACTGAGGAAAAAACTGTGGGAAAATTTGATCTACGACACGCAAGATTTCGGTGCTTTTAGTTTATTCTCAATGCCCTGCTGAATAACACCTTTAAGCAAAAAATGAATCCTTGTTACACAATAAAAACGTACAACTGACGCTGTCAGGGCAGCAGAATGCTCTAGGCAACCAATTTTTAGCACATCACGACTGCAAAGCACACCACCATGATCGACTGCATAAACTCTACTACAGCTTTGGCATGCAAACGAGTGAGCTTGTTTCAAGGGCATCGACCAGCTTGTAGAATGGTTCTGATGGATATAAAAGGCCACCAAGGTCCCTTCTGTTTGTTCTTTAGATTCCACAACGGTTTCGTTGTGAAGCTGCCCAGCCAAGTAGATGCTACAGCTGGCAAGTCCTTCTCCAATGAAGAACACTACCATTTTGATTAACACAACAGCCGCGGCATTTCGTTCATTGTAAACTCTGCAGTCTGGTAACGAGCAATGTTTTGTTTAAACTTTTGCAGTGACCACAGTTTCAAAGGTCGCTTAAACTCGAAAAGTAACAATTCTTCTGCGACTGGATTGGGCATTCCGTCCCGCTGTATATTTGCAGCCTCCCCGTCTGCCGGTGGGCACGTATTCCCCCGTCTTGTCAATAGACAAGCGCCGCTTCTCTTGTAAGATAATAATAATAATAATAATAATAATAATAATAATAATAATAATAATAATAATAATAATAATACTTTAGTCGTACTCAGGGAGTCGAATATGTAGTCCAGGCATACAGGGTCACAGAAGGCGGAACTTGCTACACCGAAGTGGTTTGCGTGCCGAACCTGGGACCCGTGGAGCACGTGAGACATCTCTTCTTTTTCTTTCTTTCGTCAGAGTCCTACTAATTTACTTTGGCAAGTTCGGAAGTACTGTGGGCACGGCATCTTCTGAGAGGGCAAGAATGCGACGTGGTATCAATCAAGACTGCAGTTACATTAATAAAGTCGCGAACGGTAAACCTAAGGAAAAAAAAAAAAGCAGACGGTGGTGATCAGATTGAGCTAGTGTGAAAGGCCTCGTGAATAATACTAGGATGGCAATTGGCAATGCCACGACGATGCTGTGCAACACGCTATGTATCGCGAGAAACACCCCAAAACTGGCGACGAGACCAAAACTGTCGGCGAAGGCACGGAGGCGAGGCCGGCAGGCCGGCGCGGCTATGCTTCCCGCGCCGCGAGCCGTAGCGCCATATTTCCCCTGGTGGCATCGGTGCGCAAGGGGGTCACGCGCGCCTCAAGGAAAGCGCCGCCGGTATTCACACCTCCCCTGCCTCCCCTTCTAGACACCCTAATAGCGGCGTCAACGCCCGCCGCTATCGATGGGCGCTCTCACAGTGGGCCCTGAAAAAAGGTATATATTGATAATGATCTAGTAAAATACAGTTGTATCTTTTCTCGCCATGCATATATAAAATGAATTAGGAATTTTATTTTCGTTGAATGAATCTAACTGCGTCTCGCTTTAATTTAAAAACGCTTTTTTTTCTTTCCCAGTGTTTATTCCCTCCAAACATAGTCGCGCTTCAATCGCTGCTCCCATAACCACCCTTGCTGATGTCGGTGACAATTGGTTCTGAACCGCTTTTCGCCCGAAGCTTCGCGACCGGCAAGGCCCTGCGAAAGCGGGTTTCCAACGAAGCTGTGAAAACCGCCGCGACAACTGCTGATGGGGCTATAATTTATAAATACCACATCATTGCATGGTCTATGAAGTGAAAAATCCGGCGTTGACATCAGATGGTACCAAAACCCATGTGACCAAGTGGTGACGTCACGTTTGACATGATGACGAATCGTGATTACGTCATCAACTGAAACGTCGCGTGATGACATCATCACGTCAAACGTTACGTTACGTGATAACGGCATCGTCGCGTCACGATATATCGCCTGATGACGTCATGTGATGATGTCATCACGTCAAACGGTACGTCACGCGATGACGTCTTCGTCAAGTGATGATGTGTTATATATACTTCATATGTAATATTACGCGCGGTTTATAATTTTTTTATCGTTTTATAGAGTTACAGAGTTGCAGACCTCAAACGTGACTTTTTGCAAACTTGCAACATGAAAGTATTTTGCTAAAAAATGGCGGCGCAAATGAATTGAATATTCGCATTCTACAGTTACTGAGTTTAACACGGTCATCTAAATGCTACGAACCTCATTATATTGGTGCTTTAGTTGGCAAACATTACGATTTATTTGTTGGCATGCATATATATTCCTGCTGCCAAGCTAAAGCTTCTGCTAACATCGAGAGCCGAGATAACAAAAGCGATGGGATGGTTCATATAACGAAGCAGCCTTGCACAACGGCATCAACCGGCCGTCGTAATGGCGAGGTACCCACTATTCGTTAATTACAACATCGAATTCAAAGACGAAGCAATTTTTTTTCTTCACAGCGTCAATTGGAGTACCTAGGTTATAGTATAGGTAGGTGGAGCCGAGCTTCTGCTGTCCTAATAAAGAAAACTAAAGTACCGTGTGCAGCGCCAGGTTTCCAACCCCATATTTAAGTACAACCAGAACTGTTCCCTTCGTCAGTTGACGAAGCAACTTAGCGTAAAGGGGATAGCACATGCTTCCTATGAGTGTGGTTGATTTTGAACGCCTCATTGAATTACGATAATTTCACTGTGTCCCACACAACCACGAGGCGTCGACATCTCGTTGGCTGCAAAGAAAACTGGTCTGACAATGCCAATGAAGGTTATTCGCATGAAAAGGCCCATCAACAGGGACATCGGAATTCCTCACGCAGCAGCGTAGCGCACTAGAAACGATCTGTGCAACTGCGGGGGAATCAACCCGCGTGGCTTGCGTTAACCAATCGGCATTCTGGCGCGCCAGCGCAAGGCGAACAGAAGACTGTGGGTGTTTTCAGAAAAACAACCTTTCTGCTCGCCGCGTGGGGTAGCGACTTCGTCAATGCGCACGCATATCGCGGTGAAACATAGGGGAGGCTGGTAATACTTAGAAGCGCGAGTGTGCGAAGCGTAACCACATCGTCTGCATTGGGGCTCGAGCGTTCCCGGCTAAGATGATAGGCGGTGATTTCGGTAGTTCGGCAGGTTCGGCGGCGGCTGACGCACTTCACCGCGGGATAGGTCCTGTTCCCGCTGGCCAACACGTCGCGGTCATGACCGTACGCGACGCACTCACTGCGTGTACGGACGAGCTTGCCGCATACGGCGTGCCCTGCGAGATCGGCCATTACTCCGTACAAGGGGAACAGCGTGAGTATGTCGACAGTGCCGTTCAAAAGAGGTACCTGCGTACGCCGATTCCCTCGACTCCGAACTGGGATCTGAACAGCGGATACGAAAATGCACAGCGCAGAGTCAGGGAATCCATGTCACCGACGCATAACCTACTCCGTTGGATTATTCTCAACAAGGACAAAGTGGTGACGCCTTCGTCGGATGAGGAGAGACCTTCGTCGTCGCTGGAGGCGGAGAGGTGAGTATGTTGCCCGCGGTTGTGAAGCGACTACAAGTGTGCAGTATTTACGGTATATCAACCGTTCTCCATGCGTGTTGCATTGGGTTACACAGGGGCGTAGCAAGGGGGGGGGGGGGGGGCACCCTGGAATTATGCGTCAATGCCCCCCCCTGCCCCCTCCGAAGTTCCTTTGTACCAGGTTTGCGCGATACCGTGGCCCCGCTTGCTGTTGCGGTAACTAGCCACAAATTACACGTGATTCAATGCAAATATGCTCGCGGTCGTTCGGAAGAAACCATACCTGGCATGAAATAACTTGCGCCAACAGCTTGCCAACCGGTCTAACGAATTCGAGCAGTTGTTTTAGGAATGTTCCCCTAATAAATGTAATTTATTCGCACACTAAACGTCGCATGTCTATCGGAGATAAGTGGGGAGTAAAATGCTTTTAAAAATGATAGTTGCCTTAAGTGCACGCCTTTTGTGTGATGTATTGTATCAAAACAGCACGCATTTTCTCTAGAGCTTGCCCTGAGCACACGTTTTTTTGGGGGGATGCTTACGCAATTGAGTAATTAGGATTTCTCCGAGCAATAGGATACCTGAAACTGTAAATAACGACAAACAACAAACTATTACTAGATGAGTGACTTTTTTCAGATACTTAGGTGTTGCCAATTTCACCTGCTTCAAGAACGTGTTTCTAGAGGTGTGCGAATAGAATTTTTTTAGACCGATTCGAATAAGGATCGAATAGTGCCAGAAGCGAGTCGAATATTGAATAGCTGAGCACCAAGTCGCGGGATCAAATCCCGGCCGCGGCGGTCGCATTTCTGTACAGGCGAAATGGAAAAACGCCCGTGTGCTTGCGTTGTATAGCGCACGTTAAAGAACCCCGGGTGGTCATTATTAATCCGGAGCCCTACACTACGGCGTGCCTCATAATCAGAACTCGTTTTGGCACGTAAAACCACAGAAACAACAAGAACATCGAATACTTTTTCGAATTGCATGGCTTCGAATAATAAATAGCCGTTATCACAATTATTGTAGGCAAAAATAGGTAATTCTTTTTTCCTTACTGAAACGTCAGTTCGGAAAAAAAGAATCACCTTGGTGGGCGTCAGTTTCCGGTTTTCGCCACTATTCTTCCCAACCAGACGAGATTTCGTCAGACCCTCGGATTCATGATCTTTACAACCCGGTATCTTTAAAGTTGGCAAGTTTATTAAAGCGAAGCTGTTATACGCTAGTTTCCAGCGGATCGCTGCGTGCGCAGACTGAGCACGTAGATCAAAAGAACGCCATAGATTTGATACAAAGGAAATGCGTATCGCCGGTGTGCCCCAGCTGCGTTTAGTAGCCAATCGGTTTGTCTCTTTGGCTGGTGACGTCACGCACTGCAAAGACACGTTATCTCAGTTGCGTTCCGGCCGTGTAATGGGTACGCCGCGTATTGTACGCCTACGAAGAACGACGGCGTGAGCAGAAGGGAGAACGCCTGCCGCCGCCTTCGCGCCCATTCCCGCTCGAGCATCGTCAGAAGAACCATGGCCGTCTACCATAGCGACCATAGGCGGACAGTTTTCATTTTCCCGGGGGAGGGGGGCCCGACCAGCGTGCCTAAGCGATCATATATAGTTCAATTTCATAACCTGAGTCCCCTCGTACCACAAAGAGACTCGCGTCTCTCGGATGAGCCATGCGAAAAGCCGGTTAAGTTATTCACGTTCGGGAGATATGTGTGTTTTGTGCCTATAAGTCGCACGACTACACATAAATGAAATCAGCCATGTAACGATTTGTGAAAGTTTTAATATACAAAGACAGTCAAGAAATATTTTCCTGACTAAAGGTCAGTTGAAAACATAAGACATAACATATATAAAACATACACAATATATAACAATTTCTGTACACAACTTATGACTACAATTATTAGCATAAAACAACGTGACTCCACGACGCAATACTTTATTTACTTGTCAAAGCATGCCTTATGCCACTGGTTTCATTTATTTCCCGGCGGCGGAATAAATGATTGTAGAGTAATCAATTATCAGGCGCAGAAATACACAGTCATATTAACAAATAAATAAATAAGACACAACGATATCTCAACAGTGGCAAAGGGCACGAGAGGAAGTAGTAAGAGCGTGGATTGCGTTTTTGAGCAGCTAATGCAGCATATGACAAATAAATATTAATAAGGAAAAAGCACAGCATAGACTGGGAAGCTTCAGAAATAGCGCAACGAAGCGTCTTTTGCGTACCCAAAAGGCCTCACCCTACTTGCCCTGTCATGCACCCCGTTTTCGTTCCTGGAAATACATTTTTGCTTTGTTTTCTTAGCCAAATGGTTAGCTTTAACTTGTGAGTTGGAAACTTTCTCTTTCCTATTAAAGACATCATTTCGCTGTCTGATGGGATGGTTTCACCTTGAGGGAAAATGTGTTCATTCGGCAACTTGTTCTAGCAATGAAGTCGTCGGCAATTTTATTTAAATTGATTTTGCGGGAGAGTTCTTTGTGAGTGTGCAAAATGGCCAGATGGTTCAAACGGGCTTGTCCAGTCGTCGACCGCAGGTACGTTTTCAGTCGCCGAAGACAAAAAAAGGACCTCTCGGATGTGCTTGACGAGACCGGTATGTCCAACGCAATTTTTGTTAGCTTGGTCATTTCCGGCAAAAGGTTTCGCAGGTGTTCGCCCTTCTCCCTCGAAAACATCTGCACGACGTCCTCGAATGTGTGCAATGGTGCCGACTTTTGTTGGCTTACGATGTCAATGAGCATGTCTCTGTGCAAAATCAGCCATCCTCGTTCAAGGTCGTCACCGTAGAACTTTGTTATGTATGCTTCGTCTTGCTTTCCTATGGCAAACTGCTCAATGTGTGACATATGCTGCCACATCACAGGTGGATATCTGTCGCTTAACGAGCACAGTACAGTGTCAAGTACTTCGTAGTACCTCTGGCGGTACATGTCCTCCGCTGATGTGAACACGTGAGCTGAGGAACCTTCTTGATAGCGGTGTGGAGTTTTCTTTCGCCTAGCAGCTGGAACACACGGGTCCTTAACTCCTACTTTTCCTGCCTCTGCAAACACCTCCTCCCAAACCAAGGGAAAACTTTGCCTCAGTTCAGCGACGCTTGCAGTGACGGATTTCGCCATTTTCTCCGTTTGGTCAAACCTGAGCGTTCTTTTTTGTAAGGCGGTATTCAGTGCTTCCATTCGTGAAAACACTTTTGTCAGAAGCGTCAACATGAAAAACGATTCAAACTTGAACAGCATCCTTAAAAATCCTCTGGCTTTCGCACCGGCCTCAGTTCGCTCTTCGGATGCTATTTTAGAGAAAAACGTTATGAGACTGCTATAATTTGAAAGAACTGATCGCATTGATGAAGCCTTTAGCGTCCACCTTGTCGGGCAGAATTTTCGCAAGTTCACATCCTCTTCTACCTGAATCTCTTAAAAAGAAGCAACGCGCTTTGGAGAGCAGGTCACGAAGTTTATCAGTTCAGTGACGGCGTAAAGAAAATCACGGCACATGTCTACTTTCTGGCCGACATCATGCAAAACCAAATTCAGGATGTGCGCTAGGCAGTGTACATATAGCGCGCGAGGTTCCTGTTCTTGCATGAGAGCTTGTACTCCTCGGTGCTTTCCTCTCATGTTTGCCGCACCATCATAGCACTGCCCGCGGCACTTTTCAATTGGCAGATTAAATCTACAAAGAATGTCTTTCAATATAGCAAAGAGGCTCGTCGCTGTGGTGTCCGTCGTGTTGAAAAACCCACAGAACAGCTCCTCTACTTCCAGGCTTTCTGTGACCACCCGAAAACAAACTGAAAGTTGTTCTTTGACAGAAATGTCTGCTGTCTCGTCCATAATGACAGCGTAGTGCTCTGCCGCACGAACTTCGTCTGTGAGTGAACGAAGGATGTCATGTGCCATGAGTTCCACCATCTCGTTTAAAATCTGGTGAGAAATCCATTTGTATTTTGTTCTTAAAAGCCACGATCGCAATGAAGGAATATCATTAGCCCGGAGTTCCAGCAGCTGCCTCAAATTACTCTGTGTCTTCGTGGCCACGTATTGCTAAGCCTTGGGTCGACAGGTACAGTAGTGACGACAGGCTCTCCTAGTGTTGCTAGGAGAGCCTGTCGGGTGTCGTCCATTTCTTTCGCCTTTCCCTTGGCGCAAACATAAGCCACATTCGCGCTGCCTTTTGCAGCTACGACGGCATTACATGCCTCCTTATGAAAATTAGACCTCTCATGGGATTTAAATGTGTCAATTGCTTTTTTCCAGTTTGAGAAACCATTTTTCACAAATGCCAGGTAAGAATCCTTGTCTTGGCAAGTGTTAGGGAGCGGCAGTTTCATCTCTGATGCTGTGCAACAGGTATCGCAAAACGCCTTGTCACTGTGGACATTGTAAGATAACCACTTGTAGGTACTTTTCCAGGTGGGCTGGAAGCGCCGCCCTTGTTTTTCTGTAGATGGTGCATCAGAAACCTCCCCGATGGATCGAATTTTGGAAGGACCGGCTTCTGCAGTGGACTCAGAGCTTGGTGTGCTAGTGTCATCAGCGCGCGGTGGAGCTTCAGCGACTGAACTGGAAATGCTGGATGAGGGACGGCTCTCCTCGCAGTCTTCACCGGGGGCTTTCCGTTTCCTGATCAGATATTTTTCCATTGCTTTTGAACAGTCTGCAAGGGAAATGAATAACATTCTGAATAGGACGCTCGCATAAACATACAAAGTTTGGTATAACATTCATATTCAGAGTTGATGAAGCGCGTAGGAATCCTGCTCAATTTTTAAAAAGACAAAAGAATCTTGACCATTTCTTGAAGCATGAAGAATTATCCCGCGGTAAAAAACCCCAATTTTCACACACACACACAAAAAAAGGATTTGCCAAGTCTGAATGACGGCGCCGCCTGTGGCAATGAGCTGTAAAAATTTTCGGCTACCCATAATATCATTTAGTGCGCGCTGCAATAAAGGTATGCGTCTTCTTGAAATTAGAAATACATTTCTTCAGAATATGGGCCGACCAGCATGCGAATAATTTGATACCCTCACGTGGCAACGAATATGGGACGATCAACCTACATTTGTCTACAAGCTATACGCGAATACACATGGCATACGTACTATCACTATGAAAATAAATGCGAACAGCGGAACGCGTGGCCGAAGCACAACAAGCCTGAAGGTATAGGGCGCGCCGTCCAGTTATCACCATTGACAGGCGCGCACGTCCGGTTTGATCATGCTGTGCAATGATGCACCCCCTATAATGCGATATTTTTGTTTGCGCTGTCCAATTTGCGATGTCATCATTACTGCGCCGTCAACATTTCTCTTTTTGAAATAAAAGAGAAGCAGAACACAAACAAAAATATCACAGTATAATCACCGGTCGCGAATAACCAGACACTTGTGATCTCTGCAGCTACATTATTATTGCCATCAAACAAAAATATAAAGCGGATAAGACATTTCACGTAAAAAGAAGACGCAGGCGCTACATTTGTGAACTACATCCACACGTCATGTTATTTTAATTCTTTGAGCGCACTGCCGCACGACGGTGGCTTAAGATAACACGCTCTATCTCCTGTTCCTAGTGCCTCAAAGTGCCACCGGGCCATGATTGCCCCGTTAGATCTCTCACAGGCATGCAGACGGTGCGGTTACTTTGTTTACAGGCGCCGTGACACCGCGGTACATTAAACCGCAGTCGGCGCGTTTCTTTTGCCGAGAGCCGCGAAAACGAATTGTTTCGATGAGCGATGCGCCAAGCGAATATGCAGCTTGCTTTTATTGCGATAGCAATTATATGGACACTTCAGCCGGATTTCTGCCGTCGCCGTGAGGTTCCGTATAGATAAAATCTTTGCCGCGCGCCGTATGCCCAGCGGAAGCGTGCGGGGACGCGCGCTATCAC